>NC_056731.1:492715207-492864179 GCF_019279795.1 Protopterus annectens
TAACTAGCTTGCATTCTCACAGAATGAATAGACTGACTGGGTGTAGGTAGAGGTGACACTGGGTGAGGTCCAGGTGGAATCCCATGGCATTAACAGGGACTGCTACAGTGATCCACAACTGACTGTACTACCATAGAGAAATATTCCACTGTAAGGTTTAGGTCCATCACCAGCTGACTGACAGGTCATACATTACAAAGTAGAATGTCTTTATCTATTTTCTAATTAACACTTGCAAATTAAAGGCAAGTACAGGAGGGACTGAAACAAAACCAGTGTATGCAAAAGTTTTACTATAAGCAGCATGCAAAATATTTTCGGAGCAGAGTAGGAATACAGCACAGAAACAATCAAAAGTTGTCAATAATGAATGTAAATAGCAAAAGAAAATTCTGGTGGGGAAACAGACTGCAGGAAATGATACTAGCCCTGAAGAAACAGCTCTGTCATGTGCAGTCAGTGACAGTGATGTATAAACTTCAGGACAGAGTACTGACTAAATGCATTCTGTAGCTCAGAACAGAGCAGTTGCTAGCTCTACAGAAAATGACTTTCAAAATCTCTATAAGGGGAGTAGCAGCCAGACACAAAATCAGTAAGTGTATCTGAAATTATTTAAAATAGGCAAAAATGGCAGACCATATATTTAATTGTTTATGGGTAAAGAACAATAGAACAATGTGTTAATTGATACAAGGCCATCCATTTCAGTTACAAATAGACCTCTGCCAGAGGACCCAAGTATAGATATGATGCTATTAGGATTTGTTAATATGTGTTAACAGGATTTGAGAGGTCAAAAGTGGTGCAGTGAGCAGCAAGCCTTTGGAAATCAGATTTTTGAATAAAGCTAATCGGCATGGAAAGAAAGTAACTGAAATTCTTGTTACATCCTCAGCATGACAGCACCATTCTTGGAATGGATATTATGTCAGGATTAGGTGGTGTTTTGGACTTCAATAATAAACATCTTGTAGAGAAATAAAGATGCTGTGATATGTTTAGTGGTACAAACAGAAGACATTTGTAAAAAGTTGCGTGCAGTAGATTGTTCAGATGAGGCACAGGATTTAAAACATCAGTTAATACAAGAGTATCCATATAAGACAGGTTCTGGTTTAGCTGCTTCTGCCAATATAAGAGCAGACAGGCTACCACCCTTTCAGAAACAGGGCCCCATTACAAGAATAGCTGAGAAAGACATCTGTAGATGCCTTATGGATTGGGAAGAAAAGGGAATGATAATTAAAGGAGCAAGTCCATCAAATTCAACCATGTGGACAGTAAAAAACAGTGGCAGCTACAGATTAGTATTAGATTTAAGACTACTGAATACATATACCACCCCAGCAGCACATGTGGGGCCTGGTACACCTGAGATGGCAGTCAGATTGGATCCACAGAGCAAATGGTTTAAAGTTACTGATTTAGTAAATGGAACTTTTGCTATACTATTAGCAGAGTCCTCACAGAAATGTTTTCACCTTTGAGGATACACGGTGCTTAATGACTTGTTTACCAATGGGTTTTGTAAATTCTCCTATATTGTTTCATCCAACATTGGCATGGGTAGTAAAACCATTAATTTATTGTGATAAAGTACTACAATACATGGATGATATCCTGATACAGACAGAAACAGAAAAAGAGCACTTGCAGATACTACATAATATGTTATCAACCCTACAAAATGCTGGTTTTTAAGGTAAATGCTAGTAAAATGAAGTTAAAATAACAAGCAGTCAAATTTCTAGGGGTGACAGTTACATCCCCAGGTTAGAACCTCATGCAGGGAAGAGTGCAGTCTATTTTAAACATGCCATTACCTACCTTAATAGGGAATTCATAGAAGATTATGCACTTTTCACAGACCCTCCGTACAAAATGATTACTACAAAGTTACCCAATAGCACGATTGTAGTGTGGACAGAAAAACAAAAGAAGGCAGTGGAGACACTGAAACAAACTTTTAATAGTCATCAAATTGATTATGCCACTATCAGAACAACTTTTTTATTTGCAAGCAGCAATTGGAAAGAACAGCATCTTTGTGGTCCTGCTTCAGAAATACTCACATACCTAACCCCAAGGCACTCAGACTAAGCTAAGAACCATTTCATTTTTAGTCAGAATGTTATCCTCCATGGAGGAGGGTTATCACCTTTGTTAACTGTAAACTGGGCACTTCAGCAGTCAGAATTCATTACACAGGTCTCTCCAATAATAGTGCAGACACCACATCACACAGCCAAGACCCTAGTGTATTCAGACAGACACAGAGCTGTGACTCAGGCTACACTCTCTAAATGGATTACAGCTTTAGAAAAGAAAAGTATTTAAATAGATGTTGGAGAAAAAATTACTTGTCGCAACAGTCGCTGTACGAGGGGCCCCACGTATTTGTCAGAGACAGATGGACAGAATTCCAAATTCACCTTTGTCCGATCAATTCAGTGCTGATGTGTACATGTAGACACAGTTCACGATTTTGTGAAGCTGGTACATATTCTACAGGATACACAGTTTACACAAACACAACAGGACCAGAGACCCACAAGCTCAAGTCCATTTTATATGCTATAACAGTATGGAGACAGTCAGTTGAATATTATTAGTGATGTTTCTTATCTAGTAACAGCTCTCACTATATATTTAGATATTTGTGTCAGAAGGGGATTTGTAGACAACAAAGGTAAACCTTTACAGTATGCACAGGTGCTAAAGAAATTATATGATTTAGAGAGGGGAAAAAAATTAGTGGAGCATTTGCAAGGTAGCTTCATTTTCTTGGCAATTCCATACCAGATGTGGCAGCATAAAAACTACCAAAGAGAGAGTTCCTTTATATCCAGAGCACGGTGAAGAAAACACGGTAGAAGGTATAATCTCACAAGCTCTCATCAGTTGAAGTAGATTTAATGAATATTCAGAGAATGCAGGGAGATGCTGATGAACTAGCACAATGTGAAGTGGCCACTCCAGTTCCTGGGTTAAGTTGTATATATAAGAAAACAGAGCAAGGGGCACTTTTGTCCTATGTACCAAAATCGCTGGCTAGGCATCACAAAGCAGAAGTTTTAGAATCCTCAGCTAAAAAGGCTGTGGAAGGAAACACAGGAGGAATGCATAATACGTTTGCAGACGCACCCTGTGTTAAAGGAGCCTCGGTTACAAAGAATACCAGTTTCAGAGGGAACATGGTACACTATACAGATAGATTTTGCAGAACCTCTTCCCCCAGCAAAAGGGGGCTACCACTACTTGTTGATAGTAGTGGACACCTTCACTAAGTGGATGGAGGCTATTCCCACAAAGGACATGGCATCAAAAACTAAAGCTTTTGCATTATGGAACAATATTTGTTCATAATGGGGGTGGTCCCAGATCATTGAATCTGCAAATGGCACTCAATTCACAAGTCAAGTCATGAAGAAAGTGCACCGTCTGGTAGGAATACAGCACAGATTTAATGTTCCATATCATACACAGCCTAACAGAATGGTAGAAGGAATGAACAGAATCATTCAGGAAAGATTTGCAAAAGACTGCATTGAGAACGGACCTAACTGGGTCATTCATTTGCCAGCTATTCTGTTGGGAATAAGGACATTACCGAATGTTAACTCAGGAATTTCACCTTTTGAGTTAATGACGGGGAGAAAAATGCCACTGAATTTTCACTTTGACTTATCACTGGGAACAAAAGCTTTCTTATTTCACTATAGCACATGACCAGGTATTGCAAGAACCCATCAGCAATGTATGTTTATTCCATATGGACAGAATGTACAAGATGTGAGGGGATTCCAGCTGATGTTGTACAGCTAAATCAGTAAAAGCAGAAAGGGAAGTTTTAGATAACCTGCAGGCTAGGCATGGGATATGCCAGAGTAACAGCTCTCAAAAGAAAACTGTGATTTTCTCAAGGGAATGTTATGTGCTTTTTAAATGGAATGTGAAGATTTTTCGGAGAGAGAGAACAGATCATTAGGCACCTGAAATAATTATTATTTGGGTGGCACAAGGCGTGGGAATCAACACTGAAGGGGTGGATACAGTTACCAGAGGAAAATCACTCAACAAGAAGTAATATGTATGTTTGAGAACACAGCTCTGTTAAGTTTCAGTTCATGACTTGTTCAGATCCCTTCGTACCTTTGCTTATTTGACAAATTATATTGTTATATATATTTAAAGCATTTCCAGCTACATATGTGGTATATGGAACTCTCTTCTAACTCCAATCTCTCAATCTCATCCACTAACCACTTTAAGTCATCACTTAAAGCTTATCTAAAAAATAAGTGGCTATGTTCCTGTACTAACCCCTCGTGAATGCTCTGATACATCACAGTATACCCCAACCATATCCAACTGTGTTCAATCTTTTATTCCTACCAGCCTGTATATCTTATATTTTGACATAACTCATACTTTACAAATAGTACTAGCTAAGTTCAAAGCCTAGGTTTTATTGTCATGATGTAACAAATTTGTATTTTCTTATGTATACTACATTTTGTTTACTTTATTGATTATTGTAATTCTTGCATTAAAATTTACTGTTACTTGTAGAGCTTTTCTCCCTGGGGCTCTGCTGAAAATGACCTCTGTCCAGATGGACTTTCCCGGTAAACAAATGTAAATAAATAAATATTAGTTTGAGTGTTCTGCTGTAATATTTACATATGCTACTATGGTGCTCACTATATTACTACAAAATAAACTACAATTATCAGCAATCTGGTGGAACAAGACTGATTTTTATAATCATGGTAGGGTTCAAAATTATACTCTTCTGATCAAAAGTCAGGTGACATATCTATTAGGCCATATAACCAAACCCAAAAATTATGTCCCACGTATAGACTGGCTGACCAAGTATCAGATGCAGCTACTTGTGTAACATTGCTACAAAGGACTGTTATTAATGGATAAATACACTTTTGTCAGGACAGAGGCTCTGATGATTACTGCCAGTTGCAAATAACATTAGTTTCATTTTCCTGTACCTGGGACAATCACAGGGGGGATAATGGTAACCACTGACTGCTTAACCTACAAGCAAGTGTTAAAGCTGCTGGCACCTTTTTATATTTTTGTACAAAAAATGTAAACTTCACACATTTAAGTACTGTCTAAATACAGAAAGCACTAGTCCATTCTGCAGCCTGGGGTACAAGTCCAATGATCATAACCACAGCATAGGAAAGGAAAGTAGAGTTGTGTACCTACCATAAATGTAGATGTTAGAGTGTATTCACTGTTGCAGTTATTACACTTGGGTTATCCACCGGCAGGCTACCCGCAGTCGGCCCGAGTTCCAAAGTCTTGGTCCGGCGTTGGTTGCTGTTGCCTCTTCCCTGACGTCAGTGCGTCAGGGGTATAAAAGATGCAACCGATGCCATTTTCTTCAGTTTTTCTTGCCCCAGATGTCAGGTGCCCCCAGATAGGAAGGCTGAAAAAATAAAATTATGCCGAAAAAGCATGCATGAACTAATATAAACATTTCCTTCATCTACAAGCAAATACACCACACAGGTTGTATAGAGTTGAGAAGTACAGAGAAGTCCCAGCAACGTAAAGGGGGATGGTGGGTGGGTAAACTGAATACACTTGAACATCTACATTTATGGTAGGTACACAACTGTACTATGTTCATTGTGTTTCACTGTTGCAGTCATTACACTTGGGTTGAATCCCAAAGCTGAGGTTGGGCGGCTGGGTCTAGATTGGATTTGGAGAGGCTACCAGGCCCTGCAGGACTGCAGTGGCAAAGCCTGCTCTGGATTTAGAGTAGAGAGGCAAGTGGTAGTGCTTGGTGAAAGTGTGCACTGAGCTCCAGGTTGCAGCTTCTAAAATGTCTTTGGTTGGTACTACTCTGAGAAAGCCTGCTGAAGTGGCTGTTGCTCTGGTAGAATGTGGCCTAATGACCTTAGGCACTGATTTGCCATGTTGTACATAACAGAAGTGGATGCAGTGTCCTATCCATTTTAAAATTGTCTGCTTTGTGATAGGTTTTCCTTGTGATCCTGAAGCATAGGCTACAAACAGTTGCTCAGTTTTTCTGAAAGCTTTTGTTTTGTCCAGGTAGAATCGTAGCTGTCTGTGTATATCCAAAGCATGCAGAAGTCTCTCCCCATTATTCTGGGGATTTGGGTAGAAAGTTGGTAAATGAATGGTTTGGTTCAGGGCCACATTGGAAACTACTTTTGGCATGAATGTTGGATTTGTCCTGAGAGAAACCCTGTCCTGGTGAAAAATGATGAAAGGTTCCACAGCCATTAATGCCTGTAACTCTGATACTCTTCTTGCTGAAGTTATTGCTAGGAGCAGAGCAGTTTTCCATGATAAGAATTTTATATCGGCTGTGCTGGCTGGTTCAATAGGAGGCAGTGTGAGTTTTTCTAAAACAAAATTGAGATCCTAAGTTGGTACTGGTGCTCTCCTTGGGGGTCTTATGTTTTTTGACACTCTGAGGTACTGTCTTAGTAGAGGATGTGAAAAAATAGGAGGTTCCGTATTGTAATGAGCTGAAATGGCAGAGGCATGGATTTTAATTGATGAGAAAGATAGGCCTTTGTCCAGCATCTCAGTTAAGTATTGTAAAATCTGAGGTATATATTTGGAACAAGTGGGTCGAGCCCTTGTGCCCGGTTCTAAGCACAGAATCTCTTCCATTTTTTGGCATAAGATTTCCTAGTGCTGGGCCTCCTGGCTTCTAAAATGACATCCATAACAGCTTTAGAGAGAGAGGTGCAGTCTGAGTGACTACATTATCTGCCATGCTGCCAGATTTAAGGTTCTGAGTTGACTGTGCAGAAACTGATTGTTTTATTGAGTCAGAAGATGAGGAATTTCAGGTAAAGGCCAAGCTGGGCCCTGAAACAAGCTCTTTAGGATTGGGTATCAGTGCTGGCGTGGCCAGTCTGGGGCAATCAGGATCATTTTTGGCCCTTCTTGTCTCTTTAGGAGCACTTTGGTAAGAAGAGGCATTGGTGGGAAGGCATAGACTGTCAGAGCTTTCCAGCTGAATGACAGAGCATCCACTTTCCATGCTTGAGAATGATAAGTTCTTGTGCAGAATTTCTGTAGTTGGCAATTGTGAGGGGAGGCACAAAGATCTAGGTCTGGGCATCCCCATTTCCTTGTTATCATGCTGAACACCTGTGGATTTAGTTTCCATTCATGAGGGTCCATGAGATTTCTGCTTAGTTTGTCTGCCAATGTATTTTTTGTTCCTGGCAGAAATTGTGCCTGCAGATGTACCCGATAGGTTAGTACTGTGTTCCACAAGGTCATGGCTTGCCTGCATAGGGGGTAGAAATGTGTGCCCCCTTGCTTGCTTATGTACCATATAACTGTGGTATTGTCCGTCTTTATTAGTAGTTGTCCTGGATGTAGTAGGTCCTTGAAAGCTGTCAGGGCATTCTGTACTGCTAGCATCTCTTTCTGATTGATGTGAAGATGCATTTGTTCCTTGGGCCACGTGCCCTGAATACATTTCCCTGCCATATGTGCCCCCAGGCATAATCCGATGCATCCATTGTTATTGTCTGCCTGGCTGTGGGTAAGGTGAAAGGCTGTCCCTTGTTGGGGTGACAGGCATGTGACCACCATCGAAACTCCTGTTGTAGGCAACGAATTAAAGTTCTGATTGTCTCCAGGCTGTGACAATGTTGAGTCCAAACACTTTTTAGATACCATTGTAGTTTCCTCATATGCAGTCTTGCATATGGAATTAATAGAATGCAGGACGCAATGAAGCCCAGGGCCTGCAGAATTTTTCTTGCAGGGAGCTGGGTCTTTGTTGCCATCAGTTGAAAGTATTGAGTCAGTTGCCTTTGTTTGTCTGGCATGAGATAAGCCATCTGGGCAGTTGTATTTAAGCTTGCACCCAGGAATATTATCTCTTGAGAGGGCACTAGTTTTGATTTCTTTTCGTTTACTGTGTACCCTAGGCAAATCAGTAATCTTTTTACAAATGCCATATGCTTTAGTAGAACGTCCTTGCTCTCTGCTTGAATAAGGCAGTCGTCCAAGTAGGGATATATTTGAATTCCTTTTTGTCTGCAAAATGCAATTACTGGTGCCAGGCATTTTGTGAAGACCCTGGGTGCAGTAGATAAGCCAAAGGGCAGTGCAGAGAATTGGTAATGCATTGAGCCTGCTATGAATCTGAGGTATCTTCTGCAAGTCTGTCTGACTGGGACATGCAGGTATGCCTCCTTGAGGTCCAAAGTAACTAGCCAAGCCTTCTTGCCCAGCATGGGTAGAAGCTGCTGTAGTGTTAACATTTAGAATTTTGGAACATCCAGGAAAATATTTAGGATTGACAGGTCCAGTATTGGTCTCCAGGCTTTGTCCTTTCTGGGTACTAAGAAAAGTCTTGAGTAAAATCCGTGCCCCTGTTCTTGCTGTTGTACTCTTTGAATAGCTCCGATGTCCATGAGAGCAACAATTTGTTTTTGCACCTCTGCCCATTGGTTCTGTGGAAGGTCTGGCATACCTCTTGATTTTGGAAGTGTGTGAAAGTGGAACCTGTAACCTTGAGAGACAATATTCAGCACCCATTTGTCCTGGGTGATTATGTGCCAATTTTTTGAGAAAAGTGCTAGCTTTCCCCCTCGGGGTGCTGCCAAAAGGAAAGTGCTTGGCATCTGTACAGGGAAGTCATTGGGACTGTTTCCTATAAGGTTGTGATTTGTTTTCCCCTCCTTTGGGGGCTGAAGCACCCCATTGTTTAGGTCTGTAGGAGCCTTGGGGCTGAGATCTTCCTCTTGGGCGTCTGTATCTGCCTCTTTGTGGCCTGTCTAACACTGGAAAGGAACAATTTTTTGAAGGCCAGTTTCTGCTAAACCTGGGTGGTTGAACCTGTAAGAAATCCTTTACTGTCTGCATTGATTTTGATTTATCCTCCATTTTCTTTAACACCTCTTTTGCCTTAACATCAAACAAAGTATCATGGTGTAGTGGAGCATCCAATAATTTAACTTTAACACGGTCAGGTAAACTTTGTTCTTTCAACCAAGCATGCCTTCGAATAACAGAGCCTGTAACTGT
Source organism: Protopterus annectens (assembly GCF_019279795.1). Lineage (NCBI taxonomy): Eukaryota > Metazoa > Chordata > Ceratodontiformes > Protopteridae > Protopterus > Protopterus annectens. The sequence goes on from NC_056731.1 coordinate 492,724,271, forward strand.
GGCGCTACAAGAAGCCTCTAATGAATCAAAACCACATTGTAAAGTATGCTTTCCCACTTGTTCAGCTGCATGCAATAAATCCTGCATTTCCTTACTGTCAGGACTTTGAGACTGAAACCATTTTCTGATTTAATAATGACATGAGATACTGCTGATATGTAAGCATGTGAAACTGGCAATTTAAAGCCCTTAGAGCTAAAGTAGCAGAAGTGTAAACTTTTTTCCCCCATCTGTCCAGAGCTCTGGAATCTCTATCCGAGGGGACAGGATTTTTAGCAGTGGAAGCCTTAACCCCTTTAGGACCCTGAGAAATTGTTTCTGGATCTGCAGCAGAGTTTTTGTAAAGAAATTTATGAGAGTCAAGGATCCTGTAGTACCTGTCTGGCTTGACTGGTGCAGGGGGTAAAGAATCAGGAGTCAGACTGGATTCAGAAAAAACATAATCAACAATATCAAGCACAGGGGGAATAGCCAGGGGCCTGTGCTGGGGCAATAAAAGAAAGTCTCTGAGCCTTTTCTTGGATTCTGAATAATCCTGGCTCTCCCAATGGAAATGCTCCCTCATGGTGTGCAGGGTTTCACCAAAAGAATAATCCTCAGGCGGAGAGGCTGAAGGTATAGACTCTTCTGCATCAGAGTCCTCATAAGGAGGGAGAGAGTATCCCTGGTCGGAAGAGGAATCAGAGGAAATGGAAACCTGGTCAGAGGAATCAGTCAGTGTCTTGCCTAGGCCTTTTGTCAGGAGGGGGATGGGAACCCCTGATTAAAGTAATTAGGTCTTCGACCATTTTAAGCATCTGTTTCTTTGCCACGGATGACTGTTCAGTAGAATTCTGTACTTGTTTCTTTGTCTTTAATGGTGTTTTTAACTTTGCCTTGGCTGCTGTAGTGGGCTTAACTGTAAGCTGTAAAGGTCTGAAAACACCCTCAGAAGCCGATGCCTGCTCAGTGGCTCTGGACCCATCTGAGGGAATAGTTTCCGTAGGCCCAATACCTTGAGTTTCCACAAGCCTCGGTGTCTCCACATGGCTGTCGGATAGGGCCTATGGCTCTGAGGTAGCAAGTGTCAGGGGCTGCGAAAGTGTCTCACTGAGAACCGGCGACTGGCCTAGAAGAGGCTTCGTCATTGGTTTTGGACCTCGGATGCCTGTCCTTTTCTTTGTCTTTCCATTTTTTATAAATTCCGGTCATCAGTTGTTACGACGGCATTATGTAATTAAACCTTCGGCCAAAATAATGTAAAGCAAAATCAAACCGACATTTAATAGTGTGTTTGTTGAATCTAGCACAAAACCGACAACTAATAACGTCGTGGTCAGGGCCTAGGCAAGGAATACAGTAAGAGTGAAAGTCCTTATTAGGTATTTGCTTCCCACAAGAAATACAATTATTAACTTTTACTGACATCGGTCTGGAGCAAGAAAAAGTTTCCCCAACGGGGTACTTAGCTTTATTGAAGACTTCGGTTCTGAAACTCAATTTTGAAAATCTCAGGAGTCGGCCGACCGGCAGTTACAAACTGCTTTTGCTTCGGGCACTGCGCAAGAAAGACGGAAGAAAATGGCGTTGGTTGCATCTTTTATACCCCTGGCGCTCTGACGTCAGGGAAGAGGCAACAGCAACCGACACCAGACCAAGACTTTGGAACTCGAGCCAACTGCGGGGAGCTTGCAGGGGGATAACCCAAGTGTAATGACTGCAACAGTGAAACACAATGAACATCTAAACATTCCATCACTAAGACAGAGACGTGTCCCTCTTTTTTAAAAGAAAAAGTTTCTCAAGAAAAAGACATTTCTAAATGGAAAACGGAAGAAAAATGCTACAGCCCAAAGACTAGAAAAGCATTTATGTAGTAACTGAAATCATAAATAAGGCAATAAGAGACTCCATGGTATGAAAGTAAGGTACAACAGAGAGAAAGAGACTGCCTTTAGCATTATCAAAGTACATAATGGGAGAATCACATAAATGAATACATATATTTCTGTAAGGCAGTCTAGTAAATTTACTAATGTACCAATTTTTTTTTTCACAATGGCAAAGAATAAGAGAGACGGAAAGAAGCAGTGCATTATGGAATGGGAAGGGACAGAACTCTGCACTCTAACAAAGTTCTAAATCCAGAGTGGCGCTAACGTTTGCAGCTCAGATCCTCAAATATCTAAAAATTGTCAGTTATAAAGCAGTAAATTACATGCCTTTTAAATGCAAGAATCTTACCTGGGTCACTAGATCGAAGAACAACATTGGATTTCTTTAATATCCATGCAGGCAAACCTCCCTGAAAGGGAAAAGAGTAACACAAGGACCTTAATAATCATACTGCACGTCTGACAGAATACATTTCAGTTTTCCATATGGAGACAATGAATAGTGCTAGGCTCAAAAACTTTAATGTTATGTCTTGAGTTTAAGTGCAGGTGTGTAAGTAAACTTACCATAACAGTAGATGTTTAACTACAGCACTGCTGTAGTAGGCTAAGCTATATGGCACATCCTGCCAAGTACCAGAACTTCATGCCAGCTTCCAAAGCTTTAGGGTACCTTCCAAGCACCCTTTTCACTGAACAGCACAAGGACAACAAAAAGAAAATCAGTAGCTTGGGAGCCAAAACTTCAGAGCTTTCTTGTCTCAGAACAGGAAGGCTTGAACCCTGACAGGTAGCTACATGCTAGGAGAAAAGAAAAGCAAATAAATCCATACCCTGTCAAAAATCAAAATCACAAAAAAATGGAATGCACAGATGGCGTTGCTGCTATGCCAATGATCTATGTCAACACCTACTGTTATGGTCAGTTTACTGACACAACTGAACTACATTCATCATTATTTCACTGTTGTACTAGTCCAAGTTCCATGGAAGGAATACTAGAGCTTGGAAAGCCAGAAAGAGGGTGAAGGAAGAAGGAAGAGAGTCCAGTATCTTCTGGAGAGTAGTTCTGCCAAAACCTGCTCTGGACCTAGAAAAGTAATCTAGTTTGTAGTGCTTAGTAAGGTGTGTACTGATGATCAAGTCATTGCCTGTAACCTATTTCTAGGGTGCATGCCTTTCCAGAATGCCACAGAAGCACCTACAGTCCTGCTACAGTAGGGCCCAGACATAGCCAGCGAGTGTCTTTTTATTGTAAAGATAATAAGTAAAGCACAGTATAACCTTTTGGAAACGTTTTGACACTGTGTGTCCCTTTTTATTACCATCAGAGGAAATAAAGAGCTGATCAACAATCCTGAAGTTTATTTTACTTCCAAAATAGTATCCAGATTGTCTGTGGACACCGTGTGTGTGTACAATTCTTTCTTCCTCATTTTTAGGTTTTTGGGGAAAAATACGGGGATGAATGGCGTGGCTCAATGTAAACAACTTTAGGCATAAAAGAATGATTTGTTCTCAAACCCTATATTTGTGAAAAACAAAATAGGGATGAATCACCAAGTGTCTGGTGTCAGACAGGAAAGTTAAGATTTAGACGTTGAGATAGCTTTACATGATTGCCAGGGTGGGAAGAGAAAAACTCACAAGAGGCCACATCTTCATTTCTGTTTTCTGAGATAGTCCTAGCCCTTGGGAGGACCCTCTTTCTTCTTGAGACACGCCTAGCTAAGAAGGCTTATTTGATTTCTGACTGGCAGAAAAGTTTCTATCCTATTTTGCAAGGTAGGTAGAAAATGTGGGTAATCTTCTGGAATAACTTCCCTCTCATTACACCTTAAACTGACCTCAGCAGACGAGGGGTAAAAGAACACCACCTTATCCAGGAAAGCACTTAGAATCTCAGCTTTGACCTCATCTAGTAAATTCTGAGACTGCATCTAGGCAGTTCTAGCAGCTGTTCTAGAAACAGCACATCTGACAGAATGTTTGGTTATCTGAGACAGAAAATACCAAGGAATTCAGTGACGCACAGAGGGAATCCTTGGCTGGTCCTGACCCCCTTTTTACTTTATCGCCAGTTCAAACTTGAACTTAAAAGTAACAGCAATTTCTAGTTGCTCCTGGGCAAGTCTGTCAAAGCATGTGATCTCCTGTTCAAATTTATAACTGAAACATTATTCCATCTGTTAAATAGTACTTCCTTACCCCGCTCATCTTGGCAGAATGCAATTTAACAGCTCATCCTCTTAACCCAGGGAAGCAGGCTGCATTTAATTACAAGCTTGCAAGGGGAGTCCGTCATTAGCCTTGCCAGCTTGTTTCTGATTTTAAAGGTGAACACCCATAACTTTAACAATCAAAGGGACTTAGTTACATTTTCTCCATTTTGTCCGACAGTTAATGTGCTTAGGCTTTTTGCCCTCTATCTCCCCCACAGCATCCACCATGCACACCGTCATGGACTAATTCCAGCTAGAGGGAAGGTATATCAAGGGCCAACCTCTACTTAGCATTATTTAGAAGTCTTCTACACCCCTCTTCATATATTAATCAATGGTATTTTAACACCTACACCACCTTATTTCAATAAAGTTTTACAGCACAATCTTCCATAACTCTGACTCTTTCCCCATTTGCAGGTAGGTCATAGGATGAAAGGAACCCTTAGATTTAAAGTGCACTCTGCTGAGCTGTAAGGAGGTTTTTGATCGTTTCATTTTATATATTATGGCATTTTATTAACATGTAACCTACCTCTTTTAAATAAATGATGTAATTAATGTGCTGACTTGTGATTAATTCTATTTTCTACAAATGTATGCAAACGTGTTTATTTCTGCAAATTATATCTGACTGCAAGCTCATTTTATGCTTTATAGTGGTCTTAGGGTATTAACTAGTTTGTGCTGAGTATGACAATAAGCTCAACTATCCATTACATTTTTTTAATGCATTGTTTTTAATTAGCTAATTCTTGTGTTTACTAAAATAATAATAGTAATCATATTTTCTTAAGGACATATTGTCGTTAATATGATGCACAGATTTTTTCCTGTCGCCATTTAAAATAAGTTTTTGAATGCTTTCTCTAATGTTAAGCTTTGTGTAAATGTAAAGTGCTTTTTCACTGAGAGGAATATTTTCACTTTTGGATTACTTCCCTCTCTTCTCTCCCTCTATCCAAGTCTCTCCCCCTTCCTAAACTATAAGGTTATTTCATAATATTTTCTCTCACTAATTCCCCTAAACTTTCTTACAGTCACTTGCTCTAGATTTACCTGCTGAGTACGTGGAGGAAATCCTTAGTTGGTCCTAAGCCCCCTTTTTACTTTAACAGCAGTTCAACCTTTAACAAAGTAAAAGCAATTTATGACCACTCTTGGGCAAGTCTATCAAGGCATGTATTCTCATGTTCAAATTCATTACTGCAATACTATTCCATGTGTTAAAATAAGACAGTAAAGACTCAAAGCTTCCTCACTCCCCATCTTGGCAAAGTGCAGTTTACTAGTGCATCCTCATAACCCAAGGAAACAGGCTTCATTTACTCAAAAGCTTTTTAAATCAGTAGTTCACCTTGCACACTTGCTTTTGAATGTGAACAACCATAGCTTAAACTAAGCCCCCTTAATTATTAAAGTTTTTCTCCCATTTTTTGTCTGACCTATAGATCCCATGCTTCCACCATGCACACCTTTATAGATTGATACCAACTGGAGGAAGGTGTGTTCTGCTTCACTCTCTAGCCACCCCCCAGGCTTTCCAAGTTGCTCATAACTGTTTTCAGCCTCCTCCCTCCCACTTCTGAACATTCAATAAAAGGTACACACAACTTCACTAAGCTAGCATCCCACTTCAACCATCTTAATGTGATATATTCCCATCCTAAAAAGTTCACCCAATTTCATCACTATCCAAACATAAATCCATTAAAACCCCACATCATTCTCAACCCCTTCATCTTCCTATGTACACCATCTTATCCTGTCCTAACTTCATAGACTCTTGCCACTTGCTTTCAGAACTCCCTTTCTACCTCTTCCCTACACAATGTTTCCCCACCTTTACCATCTTATCCTCTTCCCTTTAACCCATGTTGGTAACCCAAACTCTTCTCCCAACTCTTAACCTTCCTTTCACTAGCCTACCACAAATCCCCACAACCACTCACTTGAATCGCAAGACCTACCTCACTTTTGCATACTTCATTCCCACCTACCACTACAGCACAATTCCATCTTCGCACTCCCTTTATCTCATCTTCTCCAAACCTATCAAACCTCAACACCCTCACCTCAAGCTTCTTAAGCAGACCTATACATTCCCTCCAGTCCTGCTCATACTCCTCCTCAGAGCCAACACTGAATCCAGTCCAGGTCACTCCCACCATACAACACAATCTCTTGTTCATTATTAATGCCCAAAGCATCTCTAATAAACTTGACCAAATAAACACCTTCCTTACAGACCACTTAGCTGATATATTCTTGAAACATGACTCAAACAAACAAACCAGAATTTTCAGCATCTACTTCCCTCCTACAAATACCTTTAAGACATGACACTTGACAACAGGCAATGTGGGGGCAGTCTCATTCTTAAAAAAAAAAAAACAAACACCAAAACACCATAACCCAACTATCAATGTTCAAGCATATACCACCTCAGATTCTGAACCAAATGGATTCTTCTAAAACTGCACTCTTGGAAGAACAATCACCTTCTACTTACCTTCCTTTTCCTATCTTAATAAATTTAAATATTTTATTCTAATGTTCATATCAGCTTCCCACGACTATAAAAATATTGTTATTCCAGATTACTTTAACCTACACTACCTAGGTCCCCTGGGAGATGACATTGCCGAATTCCTAGCCAATATCAGCCTTACACAGTTAGTGGTGCTAATCATCCAAAACTCCAAATCAGCAACTGCTCCCTCCTGCATCTGCTAATCCTTAACCCTTTCAGTATCTTCAATATATCTTTCAGATTTTGCAGCTATCACCAAAAACTCCCCCTCCCAACTAATTACATTCAGACCCAGACCCACCATCAATACATAAAACCTCAAAGCACACCTAGCAACCTTTGACTGGTCTCGCTATCAACTTTTAGAGCCCAGCTCAGCTTTGGCAATTCCCCCTTCACACACATACACAGAAGTCTCCTTTTTCCCCACTTTCAGAGCAAAGCATAAGAGATACCTCCTTCCACACCTCCATCACTTCTAATTTGACCATCTGTTCTTACCTACTACTTCCCTCTCATTTTAGTAATAAAATTAACCCACAATTGTTTTTCTACTCTGTTAATATTTACATACTGTTTCATAAGTTGGTACTAGGCTATCAGCCCTAGGGGCTATACAAGCCTAGCCATAACAATTCCCTGGATATTTCTTCCCACAATATTTACTTCCCTGGACCCCTGTCTAGCAGGATGACTGACGTAATCCCCGGGGTGAGTTTCCTATCTCCCATCCAATCATCAAGGTTCCTTTTGAAGAGGGCCAAAGAAGCGCTCTGCTTGACATGTATGGGCAGACTATTCTAGAGTATGGGAAGTCTCTGGGTCAGGAACCTGTCCCTCCAGCATGTTTTATTCATTGTGATGACAAGGTTTAGATCCCTGGAGCATGTGGCTCTGAGGGACTGGGATTTCTTTAAGTGGAGCATGTCCAACAGCTCAGAGTTTGACATGGCCTTGCATGTTAAACAGAGATCGCCTTGGAGTAGATGATATGCCACAGAGTATAAGCTGTAGTTTTTTTTAGATGGTCAGCATAGGGCATCTGATTTAGGCCTGTGATACTTTTAGTGAGGTATTTCTGCGGCCTTTCCAGCTGTTGCAGATAACTTGTGAGGCACATACCAAACTGGGCATTGTACTCTATAATGGGTCTTATGAGGGATGAGTACAGTGGGACAATGACCTCCTTTTTTCTGGATTCTTAGTGATGAGGTGTGCCACATAAAAGGAGTTCCTGACTGTTGTGGTGATGTGGTTATCGAAGGTGAGACCACTGTCCACCTATGTCCCTAAGTCTCTCATTACACTTTCGGTGTTTAGTGTACTGCCACCTATGTGGTAATTCATGGGTACATGGTTTTTCCCAAAGGGGATAACTATACATTTCTTGGCATTAAGCTTGAGCCCCTGAATCTGGTAACAAGCATCTGTTTCTGTAAGGCCCATTTGTAGAATAGCCACATCATTTGGGGATTCAATAATGGTTCCCAGTTTGCAGCCATTTGCGAACTTTGTTAGCCAGAGTCCCTCAGTGTTGGCCTATACTTCAGAGAAGTAGATGCCAAACAAGCGGTCCCAGGACTGAACCCTGAGGTACTCCACTTGTCTGGAGCTGGATTGGAAGTCGGCTACATTTACAGTCTGGGTTCTGTCAGTAAGCCAGTTGGCAACCCATCGAGTGACATAGGGATTTATGCCCAGCTTAGTAAGTTTATCTATGATTCCATTGTGGGGGATGGTGTTGAAGGCCTTGGCGATGTCCAGATAGGCTGTGGACCACCTTAGCCTCGTCCACAGCTCTGGAGACTTACTCTAAGAAGTCATTCAAATTCAGGAGACAAGATCGGCCCTTCATGTACCCAAACTGGGTGGGATCCAGTGTTTGAAGGTTGCCAATGTCTATGTTTATAAGTTCCATGATAATGCGTTCTATGCCCTTGCAGATCAGGCTCATCAGACTGATGGGAGGGTAGTTCCCGGGATCCAAGGTGGATCCCCCCCTTGTGGAGTGGGATAACTGTAGCTGTGTGCCACTCAGTAGGCACAAAGCCTGAGGTGAGGCTATGATTAAACATGACACTTAGGTGAGGTGCCAGTTCATTTTGTAGTTCATGTAGTACACAGCTCAGGATATCATCTGGTCCCATTGATGCTGTATTCTTAGCTTTGGAGAGTGCAGTTTCTACCTGTGTGGCTGTGATTACTGGAATTTGGCAATCTTTTGGTATTGAGATGGGCCCTTTAGGGGGTGAAGTTGTCACTAAATTGATCTGTCAGGATATTGGTAATATCCTTGGGATCAGTATATTTAATGTCATTCTGTTGTAGCTCAGAGCATATCTGAGCATTGCCATTTAGATTCTGGACATAACTATACAATGCCTTGTGATTGCCTTTGGAATCTTTGGCAATTTTTTTTCGTAACTAGCTTTGGAAGACTTTATGAGGGATCTCAGCTTCTTACTGAGGCTGGTAAGGGAGTTTTTTGAATCTTGGGATTTTCCTCTTTTCTGCAACAGTTTCTTTCTTCTGTTGTATAGTTTGTTTATGGCAGGGGACCACCAGGTTGGCTTCCTTTTTTTGGAGGAGAGCATCTTGGTTCTATTTGGGATGGCACGATTCATGCACGAGTGGATGTGCTTGTACACTGCCTTAGTGTAGGATTCAGCTGTTGACCTTTCAGCTCCCATCTGCATGGGTGTCATGAAGTTTGTCACTTCAGACTTGAGTAGCATGAAGTTGGCTTTGGAGAAGTTTTTTTACAGAGGTTTCCTTACTGGGGGGGGGGTGGATGTCAAGGGTGCTTTGCTTATGGTCAGACCTGACCAATGAGGGGGTGACCACTGGTGTGGCGCATCTATCTCCAATGTTGGTAATGACCAGACTTAGGATATTGGAGCCCCTGGTGGGACAATGGATTAGCTGATCCAGGGCATTGGAATTTATGAATTCCAAGAACCACTGAGAACAGGTGTTGGTACCGGAGTATTTTTCCCAGTTAATGGCAGGGTAGTTGAAATCACCCAGTATTAGGGTGTTTGGTTGTATCTTAACATTTTCCAGTATGTTTAGAAAGGTGTAGTGAGAATCTTGGAGCATGGTGGGGGATCTGTAGCAAGCTACAATTTGGATTGCAGTCTTACCTAGTGTTAAGTTGCACCTGGAGAATTTCAGATGCATTGTGTTGGGCAACTAGCCTGGAGGTGTGAATATCCTTGGTGAATATGGACACTCCTCCACCTTTACTGTTTCAGTCTTGGTTTGGTGGCCGAAAAGTGTGGTAAGAGTTGTACCCTGGTATTGCAGGGGTGCTCTCTGTAGCCTTGAACCAGGTCTCAGTTACTGCACAGATATTGATGTTCTCCATTTTTAGGAGTGCCTCGAGATAGTACATTTTGAGGTTTAGACTTCTAGCATTGAGTAGCATTACCTTCAAATTTTGCATGCTTGTATCTGTTAGGGTGGTGGTTTTGTCCTTTGAACCTTGCCTAAAAAAAGGCACTATAGGGGTGGCAAGAGCTTTAGCCAGTAACCTGAATCCCAGGGGTGACAGGTGCAGACCATCTCTGGCAAAGCATTGTGGTTTTTTGATTATGTCGTCCCAGGCAGAGAGATACTGGATCCCCTTTGAATGACACCAAAAGCTTAGCCAATTGCTGAAGTCAATCATTTTGTCTTTATACTGTGGTATCATTCTGGGTGTAGGCAGAATGCAACTCAGGGCTAAGGTCATACCTGCCTGGGCCACATGATCCGAGAGCTCTTCCATGTCTCTTTTCATGTAGTCCAGGGAGGTACGTTTCAAGTCATTCACTCCAACATGGACAATGGCAGAGTCGTATCTGTACTTGTTGTGGAGTGACTTTAGTGCATGTGTTATGTGGCGGATCCTGGCACCAGACAGGCAGCTGACTGTAATTTTCTCCTTGTTCAGCCTGGTGAGTGGGGCATCAGTGTGCCTCACTATAGAGTCACCTATGACTAAAGTGTTGGGTACGTTGTCTTGCCTTATCTGCTGTTGTTGGGTGGCACACTGGTGTTGTGAGCTATGTGTCACTTTGGTTGTGACTGGTGTTTGTTTGCATTTCAGCTTCGGAGGTCCATGTTGCTTTGGCAAGTTAATGTTAAGGGCCTCCACATATGTGGGTTTAGTGTTGCTATGTGTGGGTGTTGATGGTGTGGTTTTTGAAGGGCTATGTGTTGCTTGAGGTGTAGTGCAGGTGTTAACCTTCTCCTCTTGACTGCCTAGCACAATCTTGGCTGGAGAGAGCTTTGTTTCCAGTTTGGCTATGTAAGTGCATCTCTCGCAGATTGTAGTGTTGGGTGGTAGGAGGAGAGGGTAGTCTGTGTACATGAGGCAGTTGCTGCATTGTCCCAGTATGCCCAGATTCAACAGGTGGACAGGAGAAATCATCGGAAGCTGACCCTTGGACATGCCTGTTCAGGTGCTTTTTTGTAAAGTACAAGAGCTGTTTTCCCTTACTTTTTCAAGGTACTTTGTAATTATAGGCTGTTTAGTGCCTACAATTAATTTCTCCTTATTAACAAGGAAAGTGGAGTGCTTGTATCAGTTTAAGGCTTCCTACTGCTTTCCAGCAGGTTCTACAGCAAGTGCTAGTCACAGGGGTTCAGATTTTAGTGCTACTACTGAGAGACTAGCTAGTTCTAAGGGAAAATTTGAAGAGCACACTTTCTGGCACCTGCAACAGTTTAACCGTGGCCCTGCGGTGCTGCACGATGCGAAAAATTTACAAACGCATGTGTTTTTAAGCCAGAAAGTTTAAAGGGATAGAAATCAGCCCAAAATGGCTAAAATTACAATTTCAGAGCTGTAAACCACTCCTTTAGTGTTCGACAGGCAGTACAATGTTCACCAATCCCACTGGTAAGCAGTAGGACTTCCGTCTACCACAGCCAAGTCTGAATAGCTCTGAACACAGAAAATAAAGTCCTGAAACCAGCAAAGCCTGGGATCTGGACTATACTAGCTAGGAAAGGATGGAAACGAGCAAACAAGACAGTATTTTTTTTTTGGTTAAAACAGGCTAAACAACGCAATAATACACTAAATAAACACAGAAAAGGCTAACACACTTGAGTGTGTAGCCATAAACAGTAAATGCAATTAGAACTCTACAAAATTAGCAATTTAAAACTTTTTAAATGAAGCAAGGCAAGTGCACAACTGAAAAACGATTTAAGAGGCAATAATACAGTAGAATAAGTAGCTAGTCTACATATACAGAAAAGTGTATATATACAGAAAAGCAGCTAAAACCCACTAAAACAATTTAGATGCAGTGCAACCTAGAGCACTTGAGTTGTAGCAATATTAAGGCAAATACAATCTTAATAAATGCACTAAAATATACTCTAGATTTCTAAAATGTTTGAGAAGGACAGTCAGAACACACGGATATTCAGACATTTATTTTTTGTTTCAGTTATATATGGGATTCTGTACCGTCTGTGATTATTCCATGCTTATGAATTTCTTCAGTTTTATTTTTTGTGAATTTCTTCACCTGGGCTACTGCAAACCATGTATTTCCCTGGTAAACAAACTTAATAAATAAATAAAAATAGACCAGACTCTCAAAAAGCAGATAGATGCATGAGGTATTTGAGGACCCGAGAAATTGGACTCAATAGGTATTATGAGATCTTTACTAGAGGAATACAAAATCTTTTCCATTTTCAAAAATAGGATTTCCTTGTAAAAAGTCTCCTGAAAGACAATGTCATACCAGAAAAAAAATTCACACACAGTATCAGAATTTCATCTCTCAACCTAACATCTGAAATGACTCATAGGACAGCCTTGCTGCTGAATCAAAGGCTCTCCTCCCATAGAGGATGATGCAGGTCATGCCTACTGAACCTGGGAGACTTCTTTGAAAAGATGAGAGCAAAAATTGTGCTTACTACTTGCCTTGACCTAGATAAAACATTTGATCCAATATCCCACTAAGGCATTGTAAACAAACTCACAGAATTAAGCAGAAACCCCTATGTAACTCACTGGATTGCTAACTGGCTCACAGACAGGACCCCAGGAAGTTAGGATTTTAGAGACAACCTCCACAAGGAGATTGGTCACTAGTGGAGTTCCCCCAGGACTTGTTGGTGGGTCCACTACTCTTTGGTACCTATTTTTCAGAAGTCAAGGCCAATGTTAAAAGCATCTGGCTTACCAAGTTTGCAGATGATTGCAAGCTAGAAGCATTCATAGAAACCTGCCAAGATACTAACACTTAACAGGAAGGTCAAACACAAATAATTGTTGCTTCCAAAGCCACAGCTAAAACTCAGTATTAAGAAATGCATAATATCACATTTTGGGAAGTTGACTACCCAAGGAAACTACCTCATTGATAAAACACCCCTAAAAGTAGACATAGTAGTCAAGGATGTGGGGACTCATGTAGCTAGTAACCTGGCTTTCAACCAACAAGTTTCTAAGCTAGAGAGAAAAATCATTCCATGTCACTCAACTTATAAATAAGGGAATGGCATCTAGGTCCAGAGAAATCATTTTGCCACTGTACTCAGCCCTCATCAAACCCATCACCGAGTACACCGCCCATTTCGAAATGTACCTGACCAGGCACAAGCAACAACTGGAATGCCCACAGAGGTTCCTCGAAAAAAGAATACAGGTCAAACAAAATGTTCTGTGCAGATTGCCTCAAAGGCCTTTCTCTTTACACTTGTTTGCTACAGATTGCCAAGAGGCAATTTATACCTGACATACATATCTACATAAGAAACACCAGAACTACTAGAGTTAAAGATTTAAACTTTGCTATCAACTTAAATAGGACATGTTGGAAGGACAGGTATATCTCTCAGATAATCCCCATTCTCTGGAATAGGCTTCCCATCCATGTGAAGCAGAGTCCTTCCCTAACCCTATTCAAGCTCAAACAGGACTAGAAGATGGGAAATCGGAAATTGGGAATTCATCCCTGGTCTGACACCTAGGTCTACATTGGAAACAGGCACTCATTAAATCATGCCCTAATATAAATCCCTTAAAATAACATCTAAGGCACAATAAATTGTGTGATACATTGGAGTTGCATGGTTAGGCTTATACATGCCCTAGTGGTCATTAACCTAGTATGCATCTATGAACCTATAAAGTCCTGCAGAAGGGAGTGCATGGCTGTCAGGTTCAACATTATGGTACAAGAATCCAAAGGGTCATGTCTTCTCTTGATTATAGATTAGAGGATATGTGTAAGGTAGCTTGAGCCCCATTTCTTAAAAATGTGTCCTGTGTTCTGCCTAGAATGTGTGCACCTAAGCAGTTTCTTCAGTCACAAACAAGTATCAGTCTGGTTGTCCCTATTCCAGAGTTATCACCTGCAATACTATCAGATGGAATTGCTAGTCATAATCCAGATGCACTGCCCAGAAACACTCTGTCAATGCCTGGCAGGTGGACTGTTTGTAAGGGAACATGACTGGACAGAGCAGTGTTCCAAAGGCTCAAGCCAAACCTGCAGAGGTGGTATGTCCACATGACATCTTGCTTATTTATGTGCCCTCTGAGTGCTTAAAAAGGTAAGAACTGCCAAAATCTCTTTTAGCAGATGCACATTATCTGCTGAACACGGAACAAAATCCCCTGTGCTGACAATAACTGCAAAGGAGCACAAGATGTGCGGTCATAATCTAATAAGGTGTGCTAGTTAAAGGGATAGATTCAGACTCATTGTGTTTACTCACCAGTAAAGCTGTTTTATTAGGAAAGGGATAAGAAACCATCAACGGACTCCATGTCTTCATCCCGCAGGCTCTACTGAAACAAAAGTAAATCTCAAGTCCTCTATCCAGTTCTGAGTGAGAAGCACTTAATGTTGCAATATGTCCGGTGCTGCTCACAAAAAAAATCTGCTTATACTAAAATTAAATTATTTCATTACAATCACGGTCAGCATTAACCCTAACAAGTTCAAAAGGGTACCAACTATAGCTAGACTGACTATCCAGCAAATGCTTCCTAGAATAGACTTGTATCAGTAAAAGGGTAGATGTGAAAGGATTCAGTTTCAGAGCTCCTATGGCTAGAGCAGACATTTGGTTAACAGCCTTGAAAGAGATGTAAAGCCAGCTGGAAAAGTTACAAACTGGAAATGCCAACTCCCAACTTGAGGAATTTCCCATGATGTGGAAAGATGGGAGCATGCCAGTTATAATTCAGGTTTAGGAGGATGATCATGGCTCCTTGAAACAGAAGGATTAGAAATGACAAAAAAGAAGCCAGCTTGATTTTTTTTCACATTGACACATTTGTACAGAGTGCAAAAGTGCAGGGCAGATCTCAAAAGTTCTTTTATCCTTCTTTGGCACCAAAAAAAGTGCAAGCAACCCAGTGATATAAAAGCAGAAACTGCCGATTGTAGGACCCACTTGCTTAACATCTTGGATAAAATAGGTCTTGTCCTAAAACGGTCATCTTTTAAAACCCAGGAAATGCAATGGTGCAAAGTCTTTGACAGATCATCTGTCTTCTGCCCTGGTTATAAAATTCTTTAGCCACTAAACTACCACCTACTGAGAAGGTTTCCAAATGGGTAGCAACAAAAGTAGGGCATGGCTGGAAAAGGATTTTCAAGCCTTCCTTCTCAGAGGTAGCCTTCATGACTGTAAAGGCTTCCCCCTGATCTTCATATTATAAAACAAGGAACACTCTCTCTTCAAGCTCCATAGACATATTTTTTTTAATACTTCTTGCAAGCAGAGGCTTGCATGGCATTGACAAACTTTGAACTTTGAGAGAGGTAACAGACTGTGCACTAAAGCATAGACCCTCATAAAAAGCACATCTTTATCCAGAGGGTTGTCTTCTTAATACTGATACTGAAGGAGGAAGCCTGAATGTTACCCTCTCAGTCATTAAAATGGAAACTTCTGAAGACTTGTTTCTATTAAATGAAGCAGTCTTCACTTCAGTCTAATCTTGTTTTTTATGTCCATGAACAAGCAAAATTAATTCATCCTGAACTATACACACAAAGTTAATAGCCAACTATTTAAATTAAATTTGAAGCAGAAACATCCACAGTAGTAAATTAGTAAATATTTTTAGTAAAGAGATCATAAATGTCTGACCCTTTATCAGTAGGCCTTTGCAGCCTCTACATCTGTTTGATCCAGGTTGGGAGTTTTGTTCCACCGTTTAAACTGCTGAGACTTTGCTATACTAGTTTTCAGTACTCAGACATCAGGACTCAGGATCAGTACATTTAATACTTTTGTATAATCTGACCACTGCATAATTCATAGGTTAGCTTGGGATCTGCGGAAACTTGCGACAAGCAAGCAAAAGTGCTAGTAGTTAACAGAATAAACCAGAAGTCTCTGTTAAACGACGAGGGAGGTTGATTTCTGTTCTGTTGGTGTTAAAATTGTTTTAGGTAGTGAATAGGCCTTAATATCAGTAAACAGAAAGAATGAAAATGAAATGGTAATCAAGACCTGAAAAACTACAGAGATAATGCACTGATTTGTTAAAAAACAACATAGTTATATTTGCTGACCACAAAAATGTCTGTAAATTATTTTGTAAATTTCTGTGTGGTAGCCACAAACAGTTTATACATAAACAGGACAGACTAAGGTAACAGAGGACTGGACACACAAGATTTCAAAGGGTTGTATACCAGGGGCTTATGAAACACTACTTGTCAGCATCCCCATGCAAATAAAGATGGGTTTAACATCCTATCAGATGTCTTTATTCTGGGCATGTGTAAGGCCCATCAGGTAGAAATGGGTTTTCTCAGTGTACTGCACTCCCTCTAACAGTATTTATAGTAGCAACACGATCATAAAATGTATAGATGCAAGAAACAGAACTGAAGAAGTTTACAAGGACGATAGTGCTTATCCCAATAAAACCTACAAAAGGAATGATCTGGAGTCTGTCTTTTTTTTTTTTTTTTTTGGAGGATTTGGAACTGGATTTATTTTATTTTTAGGTGTAAAATTTAGTTAAGAGGACTGTAGAACCAGAGAAACAGAAAGCCTGAATGGTTCTTTTTCTTGGCACCAACCTCCATTTACTAATTCATTTTTTTTTGCTTCTTTTAATGCCTGCTGCATATCCTCAGAAAAAAAGATGCTTAAAAGGTATTATGATTCTGTCATCCACTCAGTAAGTTGCAGTTGCTTGGGTGCTTGGGGTCAGGATGTGTCAGTCAGCTCTTGCCTTGTGTGACTAGATCCAGTCTGTGAAGAAGCTTGTGGTAATTGCCTCTGGTCATTTCCAAAATAAGGGAGAACGACTGCTACCAGGACAAGAACTGAATCACCAAAATGATCTTTGAAGAATCTCTTTCAATCTTCAGAATGGCCCTGGATATTAGTAGAAAGTATGGAAAAGGATAATGGACCATTTGTGTCCAAAGGAAAAAATTTGTCTTCCAGACCTTCTTGCGTGGAGTCCTGGAAGAGAATTTTGCCAACTGACTGCTGTGAGTAGTGGCAAATATATTGACTGGAGGTGTTCCCCATACATGGATCCGTTCCTAGAAGGCTCCCTAATCTAATTTCCATTTGTCAGGGTCTGTCCTGGTCCTGCTCCACTTATCTACCAGGCAATTTTGCCCCATGGATATGTAATATGCCTGTAGAGTGAGACTGTGCTGAAAAGTCATATCCAAGGCTACCATGGCTAATTGCAGAGACAGGGGTAATTCTCACGCAGAACAGACCAGGCACCATAGATGATTGGGAGAGGAGAGTCAGACACATTTATAAGTTACATCATCTCTGATGTTTGTGTGTTTTGGGCTGTGTTTCTCTTCCAAAAACCCTACACTTGTATCCTCATAGACACTGCTCCCGAGCCAAAGAGTGAGGCATTTGTTGCGATCAACTAGCTCTATTCTCAAATCAAATAGCCAAATTATGGAACTCTCTACCCCACACCAAACTACTACTATTTGAACATCTATCCAAGAACTGACATTGCTCCTGTGCCAAACCTGACAGACAAGATATCTATAACTCTCTCAACACACTGTCCACCCCCTAACTCATTTTCTCCCTCTCCTCAGTATTTATTACTTCTCAAAAATAAATATATATCAAGGAAATGTCATTTGTTCACAACTATTATTTAATATGTACTCACTGCTAACTTTATTTTTTCTCAGTGATCTTCACTGAAATGCTTGTGTTTTTCTTTTTGAATCTGTATCTACTAGAAAACTGTATTGAATATTCCTTTATATAGTCTATAATTTTTATGATGTGTATTCTCCGTCTAACTGTATTGTATACTATTGTACTAATTATTGTATTTTGCTTATATTTCTGTGGAGCTTTTCTCCCTGGGCCTCCACTGAAAATGGGCTTTTGGCCCAGTCGGACTTTCCCAGTAAACAAATGTAAATAAAACAAAAATAAATAAACTGTGCTGGAGCTGACAAGAAGAATGGTAGATTTGGATGCTGACAAATCTGGTGTCTGCACCACCAAATCTCCCTTTTGATAAACCTCAAAACTGGAGTCTGGAATGTCAAAGTATGTTGATGTTAGGACCATATACATTGCAAGTACAAGTGGTTTTCTTTCTTATGGGAGTCTTGCAAGATGGGTCATTAGAATCAAAGAAGTCACGACTCCTAAAATGCTGAGAAATTCCCTGGCTTAGACAGTAGTCTGAGTGGAAAAACTACTTTTTCCTATAGAATAAAAGCTCTTTGAACTGAGAAGTCCAGGACACAGATTTACATGTTTTAAACCCCAGTTTGTGTAGGAGATACATTACCCAAGTTAGAGATATCCGAAACTTTGAAAAAGACTCTGCAAAGACAAGCAAACTATCACAAGCTTGACACTTCGTGAATGAGCAGTGGCTAGACCAAATGGTACTGTAGAGAAGTGATATGATAAAGACACAGAAAACCCTTAAGAAACATCTAAAATTTGGATTTATAGAAATGTGATGATCTTTTATATCTAAGTAACCAGAAAAGTCAAACACGTAAATCCATACGAATTGCAGGAGTCATTACTGGGCACATTGTGGGTGCTGCTAATAGCACTTCTGGCTAACATCAAAGATTGAAACAATACTGTTTTCATGAACTTTAATCATACTTTGACTTAGGAATGGGGTCCATTTCCGTCATGGTATTAGAAACCCAAAAGACTTGGAGAAATTAAAAAGGAATATGGGATAGCAAGTTGTGAAGGGAAAACATTTTGAACTTTTACAATATCACAGATTCAGAAATGAAAGATCCAGAACTTTTCTCCAAGAAATCTTCTTTATTGGGAACCAGAAACGTTCTTGAATAAATCCCTTCTCCTAACTGAGGAGGGGGAGTGACTGCTTCCAACACTCCCTAAGACAGCAGATGCTGCAGCAGGTAAAAGAGGAGTTTGGTCTGCCAGATGGGAGGATCCCTCAAAGTGGGGGGGGGGGAGGCTCCCACTGCCACCTGTAACCATAATGAATTTATAGAGAAAGGGGGTTCAAACTTTATAGAAGGATTAAAGGTGTGACAGGGTGAGAAGAGAGTTATATGTATAGTCCCTCAAATTTATCAGACTGTACTTTGTTCTGGGTGGGGGTCTGTTTTTCTTTTTGGAACCCCATGCCATTGCCTTTTTTTTTTTTTTTTTTTTTGTGTGTTTGCTTACCAGCAGCTTGCTGGGTTGGTTTATTTTGCTTTTTAAAGAAGGCTGTAGGGGTAGCAGTAACTCCTTTGGGAAACCTGGGAAGTAAGGGTGAAAACTTTAAGAGTTTCCTAGAATCAGCTTATCTGTTTACGGATCTCTGCTCAAGACCCTCAAGCAGCAGCAGATGGCCCAAAAAATCACTTCTCTATTCAAGGGAGAATTCCAAATTCAGCTTTGACATTCACTGGGAAGTTTTGAGAATACAGCCAAGCAAACCATCCCATAACTGTTCCCATGGTGCAGAATCATAAGCACATTTCAAAAACTGAGTAGTACTTGAGACACAGAAGCAATTAAATTACACATTGTAGATTTTTCTTTAAGAGAGGAAACAGATGCCATAAATCCCTCATTCTCAAAGGAAGCAAGTATAACAAAAACACATACTTAAAGACAGTTGATAATTCTAAAAACAGGTGTTATAGAAGAATGCACTTTTTGCCCAAATCTATCATAAAAGTGTTTACATCCTTGCTGAAGTACACAGATTGGTATTAACAAGATATTTAGAAGCAGTGGGGTTCACTAAAAAAAAAGCTGTCGGGTCTAATCTGGGAAGAGTGTACAAAACTTAGATTGCATAAAATTCTTAATTATACAATGACTGTCCATTAACATTCTAAAATGGGCAAGTTGATTGGCCAGCCCAACCAGCGTGCCCATTGTAAATCTGAGAATATACCAATGGAAAAAGGTCCGGTCACCTGGACTTTTTTCCGTTGGTATATTCTTTAATTTTAACTTTTTTTTTCAACAAAAATAAAAACAAAGCTTGTAGTCTGGACTCTGGACATACGAGAGAGACACCATGCAGAAAATACAAGGGAAATGAGGTACGTTGTTTACAACTAAAGAAATGTACCTGATTTCACTTGTATTTCCTCCATTATGTCTCTCTCCTACCCTAAACTTCCTGAACCTTTTTTTTAATTAAACTTAATTAAAAAAAAAAAAAAAGAAAGGAAAAGCGGAGCAATGGAGAACTTCTTTTCTCCGTTGCTTACTTTCCTGAGCACTGATGTACTGGGTATGCGTGGGAACTCAAGTCCCATACGCAGTACATGAACACAAGGAAGCAGTATACCACCAGCCGCAGAAGAACAATAATGTGCCGTTATACAAAGACATTATTTAAGAAAAGTAAGCATTTTTTTTCTTAAAGAATGTCATTGTAGAATAGCAATAACTGACTCTGTGGTTGTGGTATATTGAAGATTTACCCACGGTTGGCTTTAAACACACGGGCTTCACCCTCGTGATTAAACCACAACAACCATGCAATATACCACACCAATGTCATGTTATTGCTGTAATAACAGCTGATTTCTTGAGGGCAGCAGGCTTGCTGTCAGGCAGTTTACGGGCTGTGACAAAAACATCCTCCAATGCTGAAAGAACAGGAGGAATTGGTGTAGATTCAAGAAATTCCATTTGTAAATAAGTCATAATACTTTCTCATATACTGTTGAATATCATTAAGTTCCCACAGAAATAACCAATACATTCTGGAAATAGTTTCAGAGAAAAAGAAGCCATCAAAAAGACTGGCCGAAGTCACACTCATCTCAGAATCTGAATCAGAAAACTGAGAAGACAAAACAGAAAGTACCTTCATGCTCATTTTGTGGTTCAAAAACTTGAATCTCTTCAGAAAATGAAGAATCTTTTTTTTTTTTTTTTTAAGGAGAAAAACAGGTAAACTGAAAAAGTCAACCGCCTGACCTAGATCTTGAGTTAGACCCAATAACATCTCTCCTGTCCAAAAATACTGAGAGAGAAGAAGAAATGCATCTTAGTTTTTGTTTCTTTTTGACAGGAATGTCTGAAGAAACAGACTTAAAGTCTGCAGAAACATCCCTAGGAAGAATAGGCACAGCATTCTGGCTAGACAGAGGGGCATTACAGCCATAGACAATATGCCTAACCCCTAGTCCATGGCAGCTGTAGGGACTACACCAGAGGGAGCCAGGGGAAAAAATTGTCCGAAGAACCACTAATGATAATAGCAGTCACCCATCTAGGGATGACTCACTAATAGCCAGCTATGGTGGCAAAGGCTGCTTAATAATTTTTGTCTTTCTTTAGCTGAAAGAAGGAAGAACCTATGAACCAGTAGGTTGTTCCAAGATCAAGCAGAAAAGCATGCCTGATTCTAATGTAAGCGGGGCTGTAGCTGGTGAAACAGGTAAGAGGTAAAAGTAAACATTTTCTTGTAAAACACAAAATAAAATGCACTTTAAAACTTACTCCATTCCCAAAAGTAAACTAACACAACTTTTACCTCAGGAAAAAGTAGTTTTAACTTGGTTTTAACAGCTTTTTACTACAAACAGAAAAAGTGATGCTCCCATTTAAAAGTAATTTACAGGTCACATGAATGTCAATAAAAAAAACTTTTCCTAGCTACTTTTTCTGCAAAATATTAATTTTAAATTGGAATGTTTTCTCCTCAAACTGCTCTGCAAAGGGAAAGCATTAGCCTACCACTTTTTTCTCTAATGCCCACAAGATGAGCACTCTTTGGTGGTAAGAAAGCTCTGAAGGGCTTGTCTTCCAAACCAGACGTTTTAGTCATCTCAGCTTGAGCTAACTGATCGTTTAGGTGCATAAAAGGTGCCATGAATGCTGTGGAAGGTGTCTGGCTGTTATACCCTTAGCAGGATATAACCCATATATCTAAGACTACTGCACCAGTGATCATGCCTCTCAAATGTGCTGATTTCCGCAGAATGTCCAGACTTTTGCCTAATATTTTTGGTCTGTTACTCATAAAATTTGTGGTTTTCTGGCAAACCACTGAGGACTGAAGTCATTAAAGATGTGCATCTGAGTTTCAGACTTCATATCCTTCAGAAAAATACAACCACAAATCCTGTTATTCTAGCAACTTTCTAAGTTTATAGAAGCAATATTTAAAATATGTCCCTATTTTTAGGCCTTTGTTCCTCCATTATTTTATACTTTGTCCAGATTTTTTGTCCTAAGAGGTTGCAAGATACGGCAGTGATCCAAATGCTGAACATCTTAGCATTGCTCAAGACCTGTGATAAAAGTGAAGGTCATTTCTGAAGGACTACATTAGGACCAGTGTTTAAGTACTCAAATACTCAGCATTATTTCAAGTCATCTAGTCAGACAAGTAATGTGAAAATAAACCACAACACACAGAGATGCACTAGATAATTACTTATAAACAAAGGAGTAAAATTAAAAATCAATGTATTAGCCGTAATATGAATTGTAAGTGAGATGGATGATAACTATTTAAAATCTTTGTATCTGCATGGCAGACTAAAGATGTGCAGCCTCCAAGGCATAGGATTTTGGAGGTGGTGTAAATTTTTGTTCAAGAGGTGTGCCTTGTCCTCTTGCATAAAACAAGTTTAAAGGAGAAGAGCAATGCTCAATATTCTCTCTTTCTGAATTTTGGTCTTTTTTTTTTTTTTGGAGTCCCAGCACCCAGAAATGTGAGTCTTGAGATTTCAATACGGAGCCAAGATAAATGTCTTACTTAGGAAAAAATGTTATAAAAGCAATAATGTCCAGGTTATGGTGATGTATAAATTGATTATAAAGCCCAATTTGGCATGCATCTGTCTGAACACATGCAACAACTGTAATGCCCACAGACATACTTTACTAAAAAGATACAAAGCCTAAACAATATGTCCTACATGGACCAGCTCAAAGCCCTGTCACTATACTCGGTATCTTACAGACTGTTAAGAGGTGACCTATGTCTGGCGAACCAGGCATCCTCTAACCTAATACTGATGAATTTACTGTACATCAGTAAGTCAAATGACATCAGAAATACTCTCTACAGGGATTTATACCTCTTTTGCAACATCAGCAGAATGGTTTGGAGGGCAGGTATGTCTCACAGAGGTAGTGCAGCTCTGGAACAGACTCTCCATCCACATAAAACAAAGTTCATCCCAGTCCATATTCAGGTGCAGCATGAATCTATGGATGGGAAACAGAAAATATACCCTAGGACTACCCTCTGTATGACTAAAGGACAATGGCAGCCCCTAAATATTTTGAGGGGACCCATGAATGACAAAGCAACTATGGTATGATCCTAGTTATTCTCATTGGGGTGGTATATAATTATTGATCGTGGGATGGATAAGGCCAATACTTACCTATGGACCTATGTGTTATGTTGCCCAGCTCTGTAGCACTGAAGGATAAAGTGCTAGCAATGACCTAGATGTCCAGAGTTCAAGCAGTGTCTCAGGTACTGGAAGAGACAGGTAAAGGTGATGCAAGTGAATGACCTATGCCTTCCACTCATCTGGTGGTTGGGAGAAGAGGTGGTCCTTATCAGCCAACCACTTTCTTGCAAACAGAGACTTACAAGGCACTGAATGGCCAGGACCAGAAACCATGAGCTTGAAATAAACAAGCAGGTGATTGTTGCACTCTGCAGCATGCATGTGAAAAGATGCCTTACACCCCTGTTATAATCCGAGCCCCCATGTCATCCAGGAATTCAAAGAATGAAGTTGGAGTGCAGACAGCAGTATGGTTCACACATTACCATTTCAAGCTAGTTCTCTCTTTAAGAAAGGTTTGAGCAAATATATTAAAAATTGGCAGACATGGCATTTTCGACCAGAGGAAGTTATCCCCACTGGCACGTCTTCCTTACTATTGACACAAAAGGAGATTCCACTTCAATAGGGGGTTATAAATACAGCGTTCTTAGTATTGGATTAACTTAAAGAATCCTTTCTATATCATCAAATCATGATTTTCTAGTAAAGGCTTCTGACCTCACATCTCCCAGAAAAGAATGGGCTGTTTACCAGTGGACACTAAACCTGTTCAGCAGAAGAGCATTACACTTTGCCACCTTTGAACTGTTGTGTCTGCCAAGTAGTGTTCATAGCATTCACACTAAAATTCATGAAATAACTTTCATACCACTTGGAATTCTTCCCAGCCCTTCAAACAACCTTCTAAAAAGCTATGGACTCCAAATTAGCTCTTCAATAAAAGGTTCAGGCCATAATACCAGCTCCCCTACTGAAAGACCAGAATGTTTACTTAGCATTATGTCCCCTTTCCAAAAGTGAGGGAGGGAGAGAGGCTTACCCCCTTTCTGGCTATCAGAATCATCAAAGCCTACCTCAGTTACCAGTGGAACATAAAAGTGGATAATGTGCCTTTTTACTGGACCAGCAAAGGCTTCTAGCTATAACAGAGTAGTTGTATCAAAAAACCTGCACTGGACCAGTGAAATATCGCATTGCATCTGTATTACAATGCTTTTTGTCAGGAAATCAACATAGTACATAGAAATTCAAGACGGTGTCCTTGCAGTCACCCTAAATGTCAGCAAACTAGGGAACTCTTTAGCATCTCTGGATATCAAAGATGTTCTCCTTCACATCACTACAGAGCTGTGTCACCTCAAGCTTCTCTCTGTTTCACAACAATGTTGAGCATTTTCACTTCACCTACCCACTTTTTTTACTATTTTTCAGTGCCCCAGGTATTCGCCAAAGTGTCCTCCTCTTTTCATATAGTCAGGAAACTTAAGAACCTATAATAAGTCTTCTTCCATATGGATGCCTCCTTGTCAGGATTCAATGGAGGGGGAACTCTTTAAAAATTCTCCAAGACATCTTGGAAAAAACAGATTCTCCAAGACATCTTGGAAAAAACAGAGTAACCACTATCAGTAAATACCCTAAAAATGGCATCAGCGCACTGAACCTTTATTCATTTTGGACCCCTCATTAAAGGGAACAGAATCTAAGCCCAGAACTGATGGGGACAACAATATCAGACTTCTACGAACAAAAAGATTCATGACCTTTGAAATCAGGCATCTCAAAAGCATCCCATCCTCACACCTGGTAGATTCACTGAATAAAAGGGAGGACTAGCTTATCACAGAAGAAAACTACTATCAGACGCCTTGAAAAATCAATATATGAAGGTTTCCTTCTTATTTGGAGAAACATATTGATGGCATCAGTCATCAAAAAGAAATAAAATTCTTCAGGACTCCAATGATTGCAAGCAAAACCAAGCATAGCCCCTACCCTTTCAGTCAAACAAATTATTTTTCACATTTTAATAATTCTAATGCAGTTAATAAAGAATTGGATAATGATACTTTAGAAATGGAAGGGGAGGAGTTTTTGGAATGGCTGGCCCTATGTCACTCACAGAGGATAGCCAATCACATAACACACGAAAACAATAGTAGGAGGGAGATGCCAAGAACCCAACAGAACAACCAATTCAAATGTAACAGGGAGAATCAGAGGAATAACAAAACTGAGAACAGTTTTAGATGCCACAAATTGCTTTCCAAGATTCTGAAATAAATTCTTAATTATAGTAGTTTTTAGGTGGATGACAGCTTTTCAAAACCAGTCACCAAGGGGTTTATTTCTGTTCCAGTCAGGAAGATGGATTTGGTGGACACCATATTGGACCTACAATTGTTTGTGAGAAAATTAAAGTTGCTGTTTGTTATATTAAAAAATGGTTTCTAAGAAAGCATAGTTAAGAGGTGTTCCACTTTTAACCCCCTGTTGCATCCTTCTTTGGCTTATTTTGAAAAAAATGATAGCAGCTGAACTCAGATACTGGTATATTTTTGCAGCAAGAAAAACAGTATTATAACTTGGAACATGATGAAATTAAATTGCTACACAAATGTGCCTGCAGAGACAACAGGTTCATAAAACCAAAGAGGTTGACACGGTGGTTAACGATTTAGATTAGTGTGAAAATGTCTGATTTAGTATATGATGAATCTTTTTGTAGCTCTTCTGTTAGCAAAAACAGTGCAGCTAACCAAAGATTAAATCTGAATTTAAACAAATTATTCAGTGATGGTTTAATTGACAAGAATGTGATTTATTATTTAACACTATACCTTCTTGAAAGCTAAACTCTTTGGTATTCCAAAGGTTCAAACAAATCTGACAGAACCTCCGTATAGGCCCATTATATTTTGAATTGATTTGATGCCTGAACCTTTAGGAATTTAGATAGTCAAGAAACTTAAAGGAACTTTAAATCCATTTTCACACATCTTGAAAGATTTAGACTTTTCAATAAAGGTCCTTAACTACATTTACAATGAAAATACTTTACTAGGTATAGCAGGCATTAAAGACTTGTTTATAGCTATTCTACAGGATATTGGGATGGAACGGTTTCATAACAGTCTTATTAAATATGATGAACTATTCACAATGGGGATAAACATTGTTTGTAAATTGATGGAATATGCACTGAACATTTTTTTTTAGCTTTGAAGGCAAGACATTTAAAATCCAATTACAGGGGTTGAAACAGGGTCTGTTTGTGCCCCTACATTTGTAAGTTGGTATTAAGCTATTGGAAGATCCTGTCTGCTTTTATATGACCAAGATGAAATATATAAAACCATACTTTTTTTGAATGACATTTTCATTTCTTGAAGGCATTACCACAGAACTGAACATTTTTGATAAAATTAAGAAATTCACATCTTTCTTAAAACTGACAACTTTTTCTGATGGTAATATTTATTATTCAAATGTATATATATATATATATATATATATATATATATATATATATATATATATATATATATATATATATTTTTTTTTTGTTTACATATAACAATCGGAAATACATTTGGCTCTACAACTTTCCATAAACCCCCCTTTTTGAATAGTTGCCAGCCTTTGTGGTAGAAGAGAAATTTGGTGAAGTGGAAACTGATCAGTCTCTCTAGGATCATACTGGGCAACCTTAAGTTCAAAACAGAAATGGAAATATTATATAACATGGCAAGGACAAAAGAATACCCAACACTAACTGATTTGGCAGAAGACAGCAAGAGAATATCCAAACACTAAAGTGATTTGGGGAAACACATGTGAAACAAGATATGAAAAAGACATATCAATTTTAAAAAGAAAAACAGATCATTCAGTAAAGTTATAAATCAAGATATGTTCCTGATACTGAGCACATTAAAAGTATTTTGAACAAGACTTGGAGAACACCTTTTCTTTATGATAGTATGTTACACAGTAGGGCATCTTTTGTCTTCAACAACAAGGATATCATTTTTTATTACAAGACAACAGAACAGGTTTTATAAACGAACAGTACATGAAAAATGTGGTCATTATAAGTACTGCAGATTTATAAATGAAGAACCTTATAAAGTAGTATCTAGTTATCCAAAAAAACTCTCTTGCCCAGGACAATTTAATAAGACAAGGGAAGTAGTGTACATCACCAACTGCCTGTTTTCTGGTGCACTTTTTGTCAAGACAAATAGCATTTCTAGGGGTGATGAAAATAATGGTTAAATAAACATTCTACTATGTGTAAAAGTTTGTAATAAGTTTGTTTATTTTTGTGGTGAATAAAAAGTTTCTCAACATTATTGGAATGGTTGGGGGGAAAACCGTCTTGCATATCACAAGCTCCTCTGGCAGATTAAGCTCAACTCAACATGCTCCCAAGTTTCAATGATAAAATAAAAACCACCAAAAGAAAAAATATCAAAACAACCAACCACGGACTCAAAACAACACCAGTTTATTAACAAGCTTAGCCACCTCTGCCAAAAACCTTCAAAGAGTAAAAAGCACCTCACAATCATTGACTTAAATAGCCCATATAAAACAATTAAATAATTAACACACAATTATTAATCATATACTTCCAATTACACTCCTTATTCAAGCCTAATGCCTGCCTCCAAGGTATCATACTTTAAAATAAATTTTTTTTTTAACATCAATACATTCCCCTATAAATAAACTGACTTTTTCCAAAATACATCCTTTTAAATAATCAGGATTAGCTTCATGAAACTGTTCAAAATGTGCACCCAGCGGGCTTTCCAATTTTTACTTTTGATGTCTCTAATATGTTTCTGCAGACGTGTTTTGAAGGATCTATAAAACTCTCCGATATAAAACAGCTGACAAGTACATATATATATATATATATATATATATATATATATATATATATATATATATATGAATAAATATAACATTCCATCAGTATTGTATAAGCTTCATTTGGATAAAATTTAAGTCCATTAATAATAGAAAACTTATTCACAACATATTTGCAGAAAGAACATTTATTGCAACTGAATGTACTTGTTCTTAAAGAGATATTACAATATAAACTAACCTTTGGTGGAATAAAATTCTTATGTAACACCATGTCTGCCAAATTCCTTCCTCTTTTCTATGATATGCATGAATTATTATAAAGTAAACTATCCAATCTTTTGTCCTGAAGTAACATAGGCCAATAACTTCTTACTTCCTTAACTATTTGTTCGGTCAAAACATTATATGTTATTACAAAGTAAATCTCTTTGCTCATACTGTTATTATTTTTCCATAAATTCCTTACAAAACCTCTTCCATAAGATATTGCATGGCTATCTCACTCAAAGGATCCACACCATAATGTTTATTCAAGACTTTTAACCTAGAATTTTTTACCACCTCCTTATTATTTCCCCTCTTTTAAAACATATCTACCATATACTGCACTTCTCTTACATATTTAAACTACATAATTTTTCTGTTCGTAAGAACTCATTATATGGTAACATAGATATCAGATGTGGAGGGTGACAACTAGTACCATATAAACACACATTATCATTTTAAAATTTTCTACAGATTGTGGTACATATATACTCATCTATTTTTCCCCAGCAAATCTATACCCAGAAAAACTACTTGTCTTCCCATCAAATTCCAGGCCAAAATTATTCACTTGCATATCTTGAATGAATTGCTGGACCTCATTTATACCTCATTCACATAAAAATATCAAGTTATCAATGCATCTAAAATATTTTACCACATATGACTTGAAAAATGTGTGGTTGTATAAATTATCTGTCTCAAACTTCGCCATAACAATATTGGCATACATGGGGGCAAAAACAGCCCCCATGGCCGTGCCTTGTAACTGATGGAAAACTTCCCCACTAAATGTAAAATTATTATTTTGAAGGCAAAAATATACTAATTCTACAATATAATGTGACAAAGGGGTATCACCCAAGAAATAAATTAAAGTCCGAGTCCCTACCACAAGTCTGATGTTTGTATATAAACTTTAAACATCTAAACTTAGCCAGTACATTTTGTTTCCATATTATATCTTTAATTTTATCCAGAAAGTCTTTGCTATCTCTACTATATGATGGAATTTTGAGAACAAAAGGCTTTAAAAAAATCATGTAAGACAACACCCATATTTTTCAAAAAATATTTCTCAGCTGAAATAATTGGTTGGCCACTCATTATTATCAATTCACTTACGTATTTTTGGCAGACAGTAAAATGAAGCAATACAAGTATTAACAATACCAAACTTTTTATCCAAATCTTGTTTGGTAACATACCCCAAACGTAAGCCTTTGTCTAACAAAATTAAACACTGTTCCATTGCCTTATGATAACTTCTCACATCACTCTTTTCATATATCGCCATATCATTTAAATATGCATAACATACCTCAGCACATTGTGCATGATTAATATTTACAATTTTATTTCCTTTATCTGCTGGTTTAACAATCACCTTCCGCTCTTCACACAACTTTCTAAAAGCAGACCATTGTTCTTTACTTAAATTATACGGAACAGTTTGTCTGTTTTTCAAAAATGTACAAAATAAATGTTCACCGTGATAATTCAAAACTGTTATAAAACTCTCAATACTTCCATTTATAAAGGGTGACATAAAAATTGCATCACCTTTAATTTTACTTGCATCTTGGGGACTATATGCATTATTTTGTACATTCACAAAGTAGTCTTCATCAGGCACACAGGAAAATAATGGCATGTCAGCACTACTATCAGCATGAGATAACATCATCAGTTTGTTTTTCAAAAAATTCCAAAGGTGCAACTGCCTTCCAAGACAGAAAAGTTCACGTTAAAATATGTAAACAGGGTATGAATTTCAAACCCAAATTTAAAACAGATATTGCAACTTCCAAAACATCTATAGAAGACAAATTTAACATCAATGACTCAACTGGAGACTCAGTAATCATACGGTCATTAATGCCATAATGCCATCAAGTGGGTGTTTTTTAGTATTTTTACTTTGTTCCCAGTTATTTCTGTCCCTCTTCTTACCATTATGCTGTTATCCTGAGGAGGCTTCATTCCAAACCATTTAACATATTCTGTCAGATTTTGTGCTGCTGGTAATGGTGTATATCCCTCCATTTCACTTCCCTCCTTAGTCACTTCCATTTTATCCGATGTAATGAAGGAGACAGAGGATACTTTGTGAAGTACAGTTGTGTACACTTAAAATAAATGTAGATGTTCGAGTGTATTCACTGTTGCAGTCATCGGACTTGGGATATCTGCCTGCAGGTAGCCCTCAGTCGGCCCAAATACCAGAGTATTGGGATTTCTGCGTCAGATGCTGTCGCCTCTTCCATGACGTCAGGTCGCCAGGGGTATAAAACAGGCAGCCGACACCATTGCATCAGTTTTTTTTGCCCCAAATGTCAGTAGCCCCCCAAGTAGGAAGGCAGTATATGGTGTGGAACACCACCAGTAAAAAGTAAATACCACTGCCATTAAAAATGGCCAGAGAGAGGATAAATAGAAAGGATAGAAAAAAAAACAGAGTGCTGGAGAGAGGGAAACCAGGACTGCAACAGTGAATACACTCGAACATCTACATGTATGGTAAGTGTACACAACTGTACTATGTTCTTCATGTTTCACTGCTGCAGTCATCACACTTGGGTTGATTCCCAAAGCTGAGGAAGGGTGGAGGCAGTCAAGAAGTGTTAGGGTTGGCTAGCAGGCCTTGTAAGACTGCTGTAGCAAATCCAGCTCTGGATTTAGAAAAAAACAGATAATTGGTAATGCTTGAAGGTGTGTACAGAACTCCAGGTTGCAGCTCCCAGAATGTCCCTGGTAGGGACTCCCCTAAGAAATGTTGTAGAGGTGGAAGTAGCCCTAGTGGAATGTGTTCTGATCCCCTGTGGGGTAGGTTTTCCATGGTGCTTGTAGCACAAAAGGATGCAGTGTGCTATCCATTTGGAAATGGTATGTTTTGAAATTACCTTGCCCTCTGCCCCTGTAGCAAAGCTGACTAGCAGCTGGTCAGATTTTCTGTAAGGTTTAGTCCTGTCAAGGTAGAACCTGAGCTGTCTGTGCACATCCAAGGAGTGCATGATCCTTTATTCTGAGGATTAGGGAAGAAGCTTGGCAAATGGATGGATTGGTTTAGTGCCACACTGGACACCACCTTAGGCATAAAGAATGGGTTAGTCCTGAGGGAAACCCTGTCAGCATGGAAAATAATGAAGGGTTCCACAGCCATTAGTGCCTGCAACTCAGACACTTATCTTGCTGAAGTTATGGCTAAAAGCAAGGCTGTTTTCCAAGAGAGGAATTTTAACTCTGCTGAAGCAGCAGGTTCAAAAGGGGGACGCGTGAGCCTTTCCAGTACAAAGTTAAGGTTCCAGGCAGGGGTGAGTGCTCTCCTATGGGGCTTTAAGGTGTTAGCCCCTCTCAGGAACTGTTTGATGAGAGGGTGAGAAAATAGAGGTGGCTCCGTATTATAATAAGCTAAGATGGCAGAGGCATGAATCTTAATGGAGAAGGACAGGCCTCTGTGGAGTAGTTCTGCTAGGTAATCAAGGATTTGAGGCAAGAAGGGCACTGCTGTGTCCTTTCCTTGAGACGGATTCCAAGAACAATATCTTTTCCACTTTTCAGCAAAGGATTTCCTGAAACTAGGCCTTCTGGCTTCAAGAATGATGTCCAGCATCTGTTTGCTGAGGGTTGCTGGTGGTGTATTCAGGAGATAGGTCAGGCTGCAAGGTTTAGGATTTGCAACTGTGGATGCAAAATCTGTCCCCTCCTGCTGAGACAGCAGGGAAGGTGTCTGATGAAGGTGCCAAGGTGGCACTGTTGTCAGACTGCATAAGAGCAGGTACCAGTGCTGGTGTGGCCAGTCTGGGGCAAAAAGAATTGTCCTTGGCCTGTCCTGTTTGATCTTGAGTAGTACTTTGGAGAGGAGGGGCAGAGGGGGAAATGCATAAATAGAGAAGTTTTCCCATTGAAAGGATAGGGAATCCACCTTCCAGACCCTGCTGTGAGGGTTCCTGGTACAGAATTTGCTCAACTGGTGGTTCTCGGGGGAGGCAAAGAGGTCCACCTCTGGTGTCCCCCACCTCTGGATCAGAAGGTTGAAGGTATTGGGCTCCAATTTCCACTCGTGTGGGTCCAGGAGATTTCTGCTCAACTCGTCTGCCAGTGAATTTTGCTTGCCTGGCAGGAAGTGAGCTTGTAGATGCACTTGGTTGCTCAAGGCCGTGTTCCACAGGGCCATGGCTAACCTGCAGAGTGGGTTAGAATGGGTTCCCCCCTGCTTGTTTATATAACACATAACTGTGGTGTTGTCTGTTTTTATCAGCAGCTGTCCTGGAAGGATTAAGTATTTGAAAGCTGTCATAGCTTTCTGTACGGCTAGCATCTCATTTTGATTGATGTGCAGGAGAATTTGTCCTGGTCTCCACTTGCCCTGAATGCATTCGCCTGACACGTGAGCCCCCCATGCATAGCCTGATGCGTCTGTTGTCAGGGTATGGGTGGCGAGGTGTTGAATGAAAGGCAGTCCCTTGTTGTGGTTGCATGCTTCTGTTTCCAGGTCCTGAGAATGTTGACACCAGAGACTTTTTAAGTACCACTGAAGTTTCCTCATATGCAGTCTTGCATATGGAATTAGCAGAATGCATGAGGCCATGAACCCTTGGGCTTGCAGTATTTTCCTTGCAGATAGCTGGGTTTTGGTGGCCATTCGTTTGAAGCAGTTGGTCAAATAGATCTGTTTTTCTGGAGTGAGAAATGCCATCTGAGAAGCTGTGTTCAAGCTTGCTCCCAGGAATATAATTTTTTGACTTGTCACCAGTTGTGATTTATTTTCGTTGGTGTACCCCAATGAAGTTTGGAGTCTTTTTACAATGCCAGGTGCTGAAGTAGCAATTCCTGACTGTCCGCCTGAATCAGGCAATCGTCCAAGTATGGGAAAATTTGGATATTTCTCTGCCTGCAGTATGCAATGGCTGGTGCCAGGCACTTTGTGAATACTTTGGGCGCAGTAGATAAGCCAAAGGGAAGTGCAGAGAACTGATAGTGCATAGAGCCTGCCCTGAAACATAGATATTTCCTGCATGACTCCCATATGGGGATGTGAAGATAAGCTTCTTAGAGTGACTAACCAGGCATCCTTGGCTAGCATAGGAAGAAGCTGTTGCAGGGTAAGCATCCTGAATTTTGGGATCACCAGAAAGGTGTTGAGAATAGAAAGATCCAGGATTGGGAGCCAAGAGCCCTCTTTCCTGGGCACCAGGAAAAGTCTGGAGTAGAAACCCTGACCCCTTTTTTCTACTGGAACAGGTTGAATAGCTCTGATATTGAGCCGGGAAAGTACTTGCTTTTGAACCTCTGCCCACTGATTTGGAGGAAGGTCTGGAAACCCTCTTGGGATTGGCAGCCAATGGAAGTAAAATTTGTACCCCTGGGATACAATGTTTAGGACCCATCAGTCCTGAGTAATGGACATCCAGTTTTTTGCATGAAGGGCAAGTTTTCCTCCTAGGGGCACAAGTAATTGGGCAGGGCTGGGAAGGATAATTGAAGTGTCATTGTAAACTTTTTGCATAAGGGGCCGGCTTACCACTCCCTGTTTTTGGGGTGGGGCACTCCATTGTTTAGATCTTTGCATACCCTGAGACTGTAGTCTGGGCGGCCTGTTTCCCCCGAGTCTGGTATGGGAAGGGCTGGAAAGGACCAGTTTTTTGAAGGCCAATGCCTACTGAATCTAGGTGGTTGCACTTGTAAAAATTCTTTGACAGTTGGCATAGATTTTGCTTTTTCTTCCATCTTTCTAAGAACTTCTACTTTGGTGCCATATGGTCCTGATTTAAAGCAGCGTCTAGTAATTTTGATTTGACATGATCTGGCAAGGTTTGTTCCTGCAGCCAAGCATGCCTTCTCAGTACAGACCCAGTGAGTGCAGCCCTGCAAGATGCTTCTAGGGCATCAAAGCCACACTGCAAAGTATGCTTACTAACCTGTTTTGCAGAATGCATTAACTCTTGTAAATATTTATTTTCTGCACAATCTGAAAATAACACATTTTTTTTGTTTAATTAGTTCCATAATATGTTGCTGGTACTTCAACATGTGAAACTAGCAATTCAATGCCCTGATGGCAAGAGTTGCAGAGGTATATACCTTCTTACCCAATCTGTCTAAATCTCTGGAATCCCTTTCTGAAGAGGTAGGGTTTTTGGCTGTAGTAGCCTTAATGCCTTTATGTCCCTGGGAAATGGTCTCTGGCTCCGCAGTAGGATTCTTAAGGAGAAATTTGTGAGAATCAGGTACTCTGTAGTACCTGTCAGGTTTTCTAGGGGCCGGTGGTAAAGTGTCCGGAGTAAGGCTTGATTCCATGAAGACATCATCTACAATATCCAGGACAGGGGGTATAGCTAGAGGCCTGTGCTGAGGCAACTCTAAAAATTCTGTGTCTCTTTTTGGACTGAGGGTAGTCTTGGCATTCCCAGCGGAAATGTTCTCTTAAAAATATGCAAGGTTTCACCAAAAGAAAAATTCTCTGGAGGGTAAGCAGAGGGAATGGATTCCTCTGCATCTGAATCCTCCTAGGTTGATATGAGTACGTCCTGGTAATCAGAAGGGGCAGAGTCATTGGAATCCTGGTCTGTTGAATCTGGATGAAACTCAATTCTTTGTCTTTTAGCAAGGGAAGGCTGGCTTCCCATAATTAGGGTAATAAGGTCTTCAGCCATTCTAAGCATTTGTTTTTGTGGCATGGGAGCTTGAGCATGCGCTTTGGTCATCGGTTTTCTAGGCGTAGTGCGTACTCTGGGCCTGAGAAACTCAGTGGTTTTAGCTAAAAACGAAGTTGTCGGTTTAATGCGAACATCAGTAGGTTGGAATACACCCTCAGAAGCCGGTGCCTGCACAGCAGCTTCGGACCCATCCAAGGTAGAGACATCCATAGGTTCCACAGTCGAAGAAGCATCTCCTGGCATACCGGACTCCAAATGGGTCTCAGCAGAGGCCTGCAAATTTGAAGAAGTGGGCATCAGGGGCTGCAAATGCGCCTCACTGAGTACCAGCGGACTGGCAACTAGCTTAACGGAAGCATTGTCGGCAGTTTTGGACCTATGTGGTCTGACTCTGTCTTTATCTTTAAATTTTTTCAGATCATCGGTAGTCGGAAGGCTTATTGAAGCCATTTCGGAATACGGAGAACAAGAGCAAAAGAATTTAGCGACAAAGATAGCCCAATGAGAAATAGTTTGGGTGTTAAACAAAGCACAAAACAGACAGAGAGGGACGTTGTGGTCTGGGCCTAAATAGGTGATGCAGTAAGAATGAAACTCTGTGAGGTATCTGCTTTTCACAGGCAAGACAACTGTTAACTTTTTCTGACATCGGTTACAGCAAGAAAAAAGAATCCCCAATGGGGTACTTAGCCTTAGAAGACTTCAGGTTTGAAACTCGAAAAATGAAAATTTCAGGTAGCGGCTGACCAGCACTTGTGAACTGCTTCTGCTTCGGGCTCCTTCTCGGCAAAAAGACTGATGTAATGGCATTGGCTGCCTGTTTTATACCCCTGATGACCTGACGTTATGGAAGAGGCAACAGCATCCAACGCAGAAATCCCAAGACTCTGGTATTCGAGCAGACCGAGGGCAACCTGCAAGCAGATAAAAGTGTGATGACTGCAACAGTGAAACATGAAGAACATCTTCCCCTTCCAGGGTGTTATGACGTCACAGCATTAGAGTTGCGTTTCCATAGAAAAGCCCTATCCAAGTTGTAGTCTTTCAAATCCCTATTAATTTATTTTTCTTCCGCTCTATTACTTTTTTTCATAATCCATTAGTTTGTTATTCATCTCTGCCAACAACCCATCCATCCAAGTAACATTAAGCGGTTTATTTAGTTCGGCACAAACCAGCAATACCTCCTCCTTGTTTTTTTTCTGTTTAGATAAATCTGTTTCTTGGAGTATTCATTCCCATTCCATTGAGCACTGGTGTGCCGTTGCTATCCATTGGGTTTTAAAAGTCTTCTCTTCCTCACTCTGCAAATTGAAAGGAGGGCTTTTATACAGTCAAAAAACCCATGGAGTAATACTTAATTCCAAGTATCTCCTTAAACACAAGATGCTGAACTGAATGTTCGTTTCCTTGTATAACAAATTCTCTAATTTGTTCTTCAGTTCCTGAATTTCAGCAGAAACAAAAAAGTACAATTGTGTACACTTACCATAAATGTAGATGTTAGAGTGTATTCACTGTTGCAGTCCTAACAAATGGATTATCCGGCTCCTGGTAGCCCTCAGTCAGCCAGAATACCAAAGGCAAGTAAAAATTATGTCGGTTGCCATAGGCTGCAAAGAACGTCAGGGCGTCCAATACAAAAGGAGGCAGGCAACATCACTTCCTCAGTCTTTCTTGCCATAACAGTCAGAAGCCCCCCCCCCCCCCAAAAAAAAAGGCTAAGCCAAAAAATCCATTCAGCAAATAATAACCAATTCAGCCTGTACCTCAGGAAAAAAGAATAGGATAGGATCAAAAGAAAGAAAGGGGGAAGGAGGGAGGGAAACCAGGACTGCAACAGTGAATGCACCTGAACATCTAAATCTATGGTAAGTGTACACAACTGTACTATGTTCATCATGTTTCACTGTTGCATTCCTAACAAATGTGTTGATTACCAAAGCCCAGTGAAAAGGGAGGAAGAACCAACAGAATCAAGGGTTGGAGATAATGCCCTGTAGTGGCAAACCCTGCCGTGGCACTGGAAAACAAGGGCAAATTATAATGTTTTGTGAAAGTGTGGACAGAAGACCATGTGGCAGCCTCCAAAATATCTTTAGTAGGGACACCCCTTAAAAAGGCTGCAGAAGTGGAAGCTGCTCTAGTTGAGTGGGTCCTAACCCCTTAAGGAGGAACCTTGCCATGAAAAGAATAACAAAAGTTGACACAATGTGCAATCCACTTGGAAATGGTTTGCTTAGAAATAGCCCTCCCTGAGCTCCAAAGGCAAAACTGACCAATAACTGAGCTGATTTCCAAAGGTCTTTAGTCCTGTCCAGGTAAAACCTGAGCTGTCTCTGCACATCAAGAGAATGTAGGATTCTTTCCCCTTTATTTTGAGGATTAGGAAAGAAGGTAGGAAGGTGTATGGACTGATGAGTCAAGCTAGAAACCACCTTAGGCATAAAGGAAGGATTGGTTCTTAGAGAGATCCTGTCTGGATGGAAAATAATAAAAGGCTCCACAGCCATCAAAGCCTGCAGCTTTGAAACCCTGCTTGCTGAAGTTATAGCCAAGAGGAAAGCAGTCTTCTAAGAGAGAAACTTTAAATCTGCAGAGGCAGCTGGCTCAAAAGGAGGAAGAGCGAGTTTCTCTAAAACAAAATTAAGATCCCAGGCTGGCGTAGGTGCCCTTCTGGGAGGCTAAGTTGCAAGCACCTCTGAGAAACATTTTCATCAGGAGATGAGAGAAAATGGGTTATTCAACAGAGCAATGAGCAGAAATGGCTGAAGCATGGAGCTTGATAGAAGAAAGAGACCACCCTGAAGCAATTCAGCCAGGTATTCTAAGATCAGAGGAAGGGTAGGCTGAGAAGAGGATTCTCCTCTAGCCTGCATCCAATGAGAGAACCTTTCCCATTTGCCAGCATAGGACTTCCTAGTGCTAGGCCTCCTGGCCTCCCTCAGCACGTCAACCACCTGCTGGGAAAGGGAAGAAGATAAGGAAGGAGTCATACAATGAGCCATGCTGCCAAATGGAGGGACTGAAGATGAGGATGCAGAATGATTCCCCCTTCTTGAACCAAAAGATCTAGCTTCAGAGGAAGATGCCAAGGAGGAAACTGGGAGAGACTGCGAATCAGTGGATACTAATGTTGTCTGGGCCAGTCTGGAGCTATGAGAATAGTCCTTGGTTGTTCTTCCCTGATCGTCAATAATACTCTGGGTAGAAGAAGAAGAGGAGGGAAGGAATAAACTGATAGCAATGTCCAAGGAAAGAACAGAGCATCCACTCTCCAGGCTCTGCTGTGATGCTGTCTGGTGCAAAAGAGAGGGAGAAGATGGTTTTCTGGGGGAGGAGAAAAGATCCATGTGAGGAGTGCACCAATGTTGAATGATGCTGTAAAAAACTGCTCTGTTCAGCTGCCACTCGTGAGGATCCGGGGTTCACCTGCTCAACTGGTCTGTCAAAACATTGAGCTTTCCTGGAAGAAACTGAGCTAGAAGCATGTCCAGGAATGCTGCCATGGACCAAAGATTCATGCTTTGTCTGCACAAGGGGTAAGAGTGACTCCCTCCCTGCTTGTTGATGCACCACATGACTGTGGTGTTGTCTGTTCTGACCAGCAGGGTCCCTGGAGAAAGAAGATGCTTGAAAGCTACTAAGGCCTGTTGAACTGCCATAATTTCTTTTAGATTTATGTGCAGGTGCATCTGCTGGGCGTTCCATCGTCCCTGTATACATCTGCCATCCAGGTGTGCTCCCAAGGTGTAATCTGATGCGTCTGTAGTCAGAACTTGAGTGGCAGGACGTGTCCGAAAGGGCATGCCTCTGTTTTGCAGACAGGCTGTTGCCCACCATAGAAACTCCGTCTGCAGAGATGGAGGCAGAGGGATTACCACATCTAGGTCCTGTGTGTGTTGACACCAAATGTTCTTGAGGGACCACTGCAATTTTCTCATATGCAGTCTTGCATACGGAATCATGAGAATACAAGATGCCATGAATCCCACAGCTTGGAGGTATTTCCTTGCATGGAGCTGGGACAGGCTTGCCAGGTCCTTGAAGTAAACAGAGAGATTTCAGTTTCTCCTGGGTGAGATATACTATCTGGGTGGCTGTGTTCAGACTCGCGCCCAAGAATGTTACCTCCTTCGATGGTACCACTTTTTATTTTTCCTCGTTGAGAGTGTAACCCACGGAAGACAGAAGAGTCTTTACAAATGCCATATCCTTCAGATGCTGCTCCTGAGAACTTGCTTGAATCAGACAGTCGTCCAAGTATGGATAAATCTGAATTTTCTTCTGCCTGCAGAAAGCAAGGACTGGGGCCAGGCACTTCATGAAAACTCTGGGAGCAGTAGATAAGACAGAGAGCAGCGCAGAGAATTGATAATGTTGCATGCCCACTCTGAAAAGAAGATACTGCCTGCAACTTTCCCTGGTAGGGATGTATAGATAAGCCTCTTTGAGATCCAGGATTACCAGCCAGGAATCCCTTTCTAGCATTGGTAGCAATTGATGCAGAGTGAGCATTTTAAACTTTGGAATTACTAGAAAAGAGTTCAGAATGGAAAGATCTGGGCTAGGACACCAGGTGCCTTCTTTTTTTGGAACTAGAAAAAGCCCGATATAAAAGCCCTGGCCTACCTGCTGAGCAGGAACTAATTCTATTGCTCTCAGATTAAACAAAGTCAAAATGTGTTTTTCTACTTCTGCCTTTTGGTTTGGAGGAAAGTCTGGCGATCCCCTGGGAGCTGGAAAGGTGCGGAAAGAAAACTTGTGACCCATGGACCCGTTCTGAGCACCCATTTGTCATTTGTGATAGAGACCCAGACATCTAAAAAAAGGGCCAACCTTCCCCCTAAATGACTCTCAAGACAAGCAAGAACAGGCAGAAGTTGTAAAAGGTCATTGAGAGTGTTTAGATTGAGATGCAGGCTTGGAGCTTCCTGCCTTAGAAGTGGAAGCCTGCCACCTCCTAGACCTTTGAGGGGTAGGAGTCTGCCCCCTAGAAGATTTGTAACCCCTAGTCCTGGAACGGTTCTGTCTGATGGCATCAGGAAAGGTCCAACTCTTGGAAGGGTAATTCCTGTTGAAGCGAGGGGGGTTGAACTTGCAGAAAATCTTTAACAGTTTGCATGGACTTGGCCTTATCCTCCATCTTCTTAAGCACCTCCTCAGCTTTGCTGCCAAAAAGATTGTCTTTATGCAAAGGTACATCCAAAAGCTTAGCCTTGACAGGTTCTGGAAGAGGCTGTTCTCTGAGCCAAGCGTACCTTCTAATAACAGATCCAGTAGCCGTAGCCCTACTGGAGGCGTCAAGGATGTCAAAACCACAATGTAATGAATGCTTATTGACCAGAGTGGCTGAATTCAACAAATCCTGCATGTCTTTCCTCTCTGCCAAAGGAGGAACCATTTGCAATCTTAGACTTAATAGCCTCCAAGGTGTGCTGTTGGTACTTCAGCATGTGAAAAAGACAGCTGGTAGCCCTAATGACAAGGGTGGCAGAGGTATAAACTTTCTTGTCCCACCTATCTAGGTTCCTAGATTCCCTGTCCGAAGGAAGAGGATTCCTGGTAACAGTGGGCTTAACTCCTTTAGGGCCCTGAGAAATAACCTCCGGATCCACCAACAGGTTCCTGAAAAGAAGTAGATGAGAATCAGGGACTCTGCAGTACCTGTCAGGTTTCCTGAAAGCAGGGGGAGCCGAATTTGGAGACCAGGAATTTTCCAGAAAAACATAAGCAACAACTTCCAACACAGGGGGGATAGCAACAGGCTTATGCTGAGGTAAATCCAGAAACTCCCTAATCCGTTTCTTAGATTGGGGATAATCATGGCTTTCCCATTTAAAGTGCTCCCCGAGGGTATTTAAAGTGTCACTAAAAGAGAAATCCTCTGGAGGAGAAGCAGAAGGAATGGACTCCTCTGCATCTGAATACTCAAAGGAAGAAAAAGCCCGAGAAAATTACTCTTCATCAGCAGAAATGCTGGAAGAACCAAATCCTGAATAGGACAAAACCTCAGGAGAAACATCCCTACTCCTTTTTAGGAGGGTGAGGCTGAGAAGCCCTAATAAGAGTTAACAAATCATTAGCCATTTTAATCATCTGGGATTGTGGAGAACTAGAAAGAACTGGAGCCTGCCTTTTCACAGGTTTATGGATGGATGGCTTACCTGCCAGACTGAAGGACTCGGGAGGCCTAGCTACCACTGAAGAAGCAGCAGGAGTAGATGGAAGCAGTTTGCTATCAGATCGCAAAACAGAAGCCTCAGACCCCAGAGTCGGCTTAGCAGTACCAGTTCCAGAAGAAGAGGTGACCGGCAACAGGTCAGAAGACAAACTGGAGGCCAATGATGGCCTGTGGTTGCACATCTGCGGACTGCAGAATTGTCTTACTGGCTCCCGCCTGACTGACGACCAACTTAGCCTCATCCGAGGACTTAGATTTCAAAGGCCTGTCACGGTCCTTGTCCTTATGCTTTTTCAGAATATTCGAAGCCTGAAGACCAGCGGACGCCATACCCACAAACTTAGGCCAAACTCAAGTTTAGCCAAAATCTTAGCCCGACGACCGATAGTACGCAGATTAAAGGAGGCACAAAGACTGCAACTGGGAACATCGTGATCAAAGCCTAAACAGATAATGCAATAGAAATTAAAATCTCTATGGGTAATTTGCTTTCCACAGGTAAGGCAATTAACTTTTTCAGACATTCGTTAAGTCATGAAAAGAGGATCCCCAATGGGGTACTTAGCTGTAATAGACTTCAACTCTTGGTAGTTGGAAACCAACAAAGGTAAACTGCCGACCGGCACTAGTGCATGAAAACCTTCTGCTTCTGGCTCGCAGCAAGGAAGACTGAGGAAGTGAAGTTGGCTTCCTCCTTTTGTATCAGACACCCTGACATCCTTTACAACCGAAGGCAACTGACATCATTTTTACTTACCTTTGGTATTCTGGCCAACTGAGGGCTACCAGGAGCCGGATAACCCATTTGTTAGGACTGCAACAGTGAAACACAATGAACATCAGTACCTGTACAACTCACGATTAAATGATAAAAATAGACTTGGGTTCTCTTTTAAACATGAAGGCAGCACTACTATGTAGTTCTTTTCTGGTTTGTTTTTATAGTAATAAAGTAATTATTTTAGTACTAGGAAGCATTTATAATATGGAATTTTAAATATTATTTTACGTACTGAAGTAGGTTTCACTCAAATGTTCACCTAAATCCAAGAATGACTGTTTTACATCACATGACTTGAATTAATATTTCATGATA
The DNA here is from genome assembly GCF_019279795.1 of Protopterus annectens. Taxonomy (NCBI): domain Eukaryota; kingdom Metazoa; phylum Chordata; order Ceratodontiformes; family Protopteridae; genus Protopterus; species Protopterus annectens. The sequence continues at coordinate 492,766,753 of NC_056731.1, forward strand.
ACTTAGTATTTTAAAATGATAACACTCATACATCATTTTTACTATGTATAACTTGTTAGCACATTGTTTTGACTTGCTGAGGACAAACTGTTATGGTTTAGATTTTTTCTATATCAGTGAAGCTTAAAACTGGTCTCACTGTTGTTGGCAAATTAAAGGTTAACAGTGTTGTATTTTTATTTTATCAGATAAGTTAAATGATTATAATATTAACCAACTGAATAAGGGAAGGGTTGGTGCATTTCAAGCTGTATTAAACCTGATAGGATAAGGGTATCAGTTATCATGCATAAGAACTTAAACTGGACAATGGACCAAATATATATACAAGACAAAGGATAAATGGACTGCAGTCAGAATTAAATCATCAAGAAATACTACTGGAAAATGGTAGTTATGGTCCAAATGAAGACAATCCAAAGTGAATAAGATTTTCTCAAGCTTTAGAAAGCTAGCATGGCATGGAGATTTTAATGTACCTTTGAATCAAATTGAGCAGGCTGCTGAGTTGTCATTTTAACTGTCAAATCCAGTTAGGATTATGGTGTTTATACAGTCTCATCATATAACAGACTGGTGGAGACCACTACATCCCTTACAACATGGACTTTATACATCTTGTCTTACTATCTAGGGTTGCCAGCAGACTGAAATGCTTTTTCATTAACACAGTTAAACTGCTGGAGATATATGAGAGCAAGCATCCTCCCAGTTCACTCTCAAAGCATAGTAACTTTACTGCAGAATTATGTTATGGAGGATTTTCCTACCCTCTGGAGAGAAGAGACTTCTTTCATGTGTATTGGTCAACAAGAAGTTAGCCTAGGAAATGTAATGGACGACTTTTGATCTACTCCCTATGAGCCTAATAATGTATGGGATTATAGGTGGAGGATTTAAAAGGGTAGATATTACTTCATTTTAACAAAATATATGCAAGGATCACTACCTTTTTTTGTGTCTGTTAACCTAACATCAACCCTGCATATGCTCTTAAGAAAAAATATTTCCATAATGGTACCCCTAATCAAGATATGTGGACACAGAAAACACACTTACACCAAAACTATCCACAAACCCAAAATAGTCAACTCTCAGGCACACGCACATCTGATTCATAAGCAAAGCACTAAAACTATCACGTTGCATAACCCTAAACTGTAAACATGTGTATGCACATGTACCCCCCCCCCCACACACACACACACACACACACACACACACACCATGACTCCCATACCTAGAATGAAAAATATAACCAACAGCTAAAAGCAGCTCAGTATAAAAAAATGAACGTTCCACAGAAACCAAACTGCCACCAAGGCTGATAAAAACAGGTAAACTTTATTCCAGAGGATGGGCACTTTCACACCTAGTGCTTCATCAGATCCATAATAACATCACAAAATCACATTATCTTATATAGTACAAAGACAATTAATTAACCAATCAAATATGAGCAGCAATTAATGATGTATGCTTCACTTTTTTAATGCAGGTTTTAAAGGTACAGATGAATTAAGCCCAGGCAGCTTATCTGCCTGCAGACTCACAATCCATTTTGCTTCAATATTCTCCAATTTGTTGTTAAAAATCACCCCTTCTCTTACTAACATGTACAAGTTGCAAAACACTAAAAACAAGAGTGCCCAGGTGCCACAGAAACATGTCTAGCTAATACATTTAATAAATTCAAGAGTTTAAGATCTCCCATGTGCTGCAAGATACGTTCACTTCAACATTCTGTCTTGCCCACATAAAAACATGTACATAGCCTACACCTAGCCAAATAGATCAAACCTATAGACCTACAATCTGCATAAAAACAAGGTTTAAAAAAATAATCAATATTTGGATGCTGAAAATCTTGTACCATAGAGATAGAACTGCAAGCTTTACAATTCCTGCACATAAAAGTGCCAAGATGATCAGATACAGGCAAAGAAACATGAGATGATTTATAACAGAGTTGTCTCTTAAGAGAAAAATTATTCCTGACAATATAATAAGGTTTATCACCTACAATATCCTTGACTTTGTCGTCAGAGTAAAATAGGCCAAAACATACTGACCACATTGCATATTAATCTTACGGATCTGATGAAGCACTAGGTGTGAAAGCGCTTATCCTTTGGAATAAAGTTTTACCTGATTTTGTCAGCCTTGGTGGCAGTTTGGTTTCTGTGAACGATGACTCCCAAACCTCACAGATGAGCACCACATTTACATTTGGCAAAAAAAAAAAGTTAATATAGTCAACAAAACAAAAGGAAGAAAACTTACCTGTTGCCATACATATGTATGTATGCGTACAGGCAAGGATACTTGGAATAACTAAAATATAATATGTGCACTGAAAGATACTTCAAAACCAGTGAAATAAGTACTGGTGAGAAAATAATCATCTGATATTGCATGCTCTTTGGATAAACTTCCATTTGTTAATAGGCTGTAGACTGAGATATTCAGCTTTCAGATAAGTCATTTTGTTTCTAGTTCTTTACAAGATAAGCAAACTGCATTCACAATCAATCACAGCTTCACAAGACAGGGCTGCTTTGTCTAGATAGTTAACAAGTTTTCCTTTTTGAAAACTACAACAACGTTTGAGATATCTAATGAAGTTTTAAGGTGTCAAAAAATGGTGCACCTGTTGTAAAAATGAAATTCAGATAGGATATCAGGGAATTACCCCTACTGATTTTGATGGGTACCAGAGAATCTTTTACATCCATCTACATTACCACCAATTCAAGCACATGAGACCTTGGTTTCATGTCTCAAAAGGACAACGCACAGACACAGGAATGCAGCATCCCCTTTATGCTGCATTGTACTGTCAGTAATCCATCTACCTGGTATGGGAACAGAACCCACAATCTTGTGCACCCACTGATAGATATGAAAGTTGGATGTCTAGCAGCACAATAACCGAGGTACAACTTCAGAAATAAAATATTTAAAATGCTAGTTGCAAGAAGGGGAAAAACAGATTAGTGAATTATAGTACATCTACAAAAAAGTATAAATGTTCAGTTATGATTAGAAAGGAGTAGAGAAAGCAGTTTCTACACAGCATTAGCTCTATTGCCATGAGGAAATATGTACACAGTTAATATGTTGCTTATTTTGTGGGCAGGGGAGTGAATTGTATTTTCTTCAAAAAAAATAATTAAAAATAAGAGATCAGGTTCAAATGGGACAATATTACAAAATATATATATACATATATATATATATATATATATATATATATATATATATGTGTGTGTGACAAAAAAGATTGAAAAATACTTTGAAAAGACACTTTGCAACAGAAAGAGAAAGTCTATGGGCCAGATTCAATAACACATACACTAACTGTACACCAAGTATACACAATTTGTATTCAAGAACATCCATACCACATTTATTGCACTTTCTAGTCATTCAGAAAGATTACACTAAGTGTACAAGTAATCTTTACTTTGTAGTAACCTTTACAAATCTCCTCAATATTTAAATCTGCAAGAAAGTCATTAGGAAAACTAAAATTAGGAAAAAGAAGTTGCGAGTTACGCTTGTGTTGTCTGTTCACTCGGAATGGTGTACACTTAGTGTAAGCATTAGTGAATCCCTGGGCATATGTAAGCACAATAAAAGATAAGTTTTATGTCACAATTTGACTTACTAGTCTGGAACATTAATAGGTCATTAGACAAGAAAAAACAGGAGAAGGTGCTTAACTTATTTACAATGGTAATACGAATAACCTCCAAGAAAACTGAACATGCAAATGTGCAGCTCAAAGGAAGAAACTGATGACCTGGAACACTGAGCTCACAGTGTGCTGTCCATTGGTAACCACTATACAACACTCAGACAATTGTACCACAATACTTTACCAGGATTTTGTTGTAAAAAATCACAATTCAAAACAGGTTAAGTGCTTTCATCCTAAACGTATACGGACTTCATCAGAACCACAATCTACCTTAATCAGAACATTAAGTCAGTCATTTGACACAATTATTTAAAAGAACTAAGCGTAAGATACCAAACATGAACCACCACATCAAATGACGTGTCACTATGCATTACACAATAAACCCTTTATAAACATTTTCAGCTTTACAGACTTAAGAAAAAATGAATGTATGTATTACCACAATAAGTTAATGTTAAAGTAGCGATAAACATGTTAATGAATAACCACTATATTTAAACTCACATTGAAAAATAAAATCATGTTAATTTTATAACAAAAATCTATAATTCATTGCTCTCAGCTTCAACACTGGAACTAAAGAAACATGGTCATTAAGTCCTGGGCTTTAGAAGCATCTAGCCTCAGTTGCCACCAAAGGTCTCTGATCTCAACTGACTTTCCCAGTTGCCTCCCCATTCTTTGGGCCCAACCACTTCTAAAATTCCAAACTGGACTATATCTATAGTATTATGGACCTCTCTGGAATGGATTTAAGTTTTTTTTCCTCTTTTGTATTCAAAATATGGTTTCTCCCCAATTAATTTCAATAATTTTAAATCAATTTTGAATATGTTCCAGTTGTTCGTGACAATGTTTTTAATCTATTGTGATAGTGACCCATATTTTATAACTAGTGATGTGTGTAAGTTCTCTTTGTATTGTGTACATATCATTGTGCCACCTCCATCTCCAGGATCAGAACCAAGTAAAGGTTAATATCTATTTCCCCAGCCTTCAATTATCACTTGGGCTAAAGTAGAAAAAATCTAAGGGATACCCTTGGGCTAGAAACATCTTGATCATCTTTTTACAGTCATTTAGAAAAAGCTCAAAATTAGGGCACATTCTCGTCACACTGATCAGCTGTCCCTTGCCCACACTCTTTACTGGAGAGTGGGTAGCAACTGTTGTAATGTAAATATCTGTTCGAAGAGGTCTATTTTCTAAATATAGTTAATTCAAATGTTATCTATTCTAAATTTTTAGTAATAGTTAAATCTAAATAATTTACCTTGTCCTTTCCTACCTGGTGGGCGAATTTTAAAAATTCAGTACTGTTTAAAAACATCATAAAATCACTAATCTTATCTTCTGGCCCTTCCCAGAGTAGGACTATGTTATCAAGGTATCAAAAGTATAAAGTCCAATTAAGAGAATAAATGGAATTGAAAATGAAACTTCTTCCATGTATACATCACTATATTTGCATAAATCGGGGTGCAAGCCATGTCCATTGCCACACTTTGTATCTGTTTGAAGTACTCCCCTTCAAAAAAATATAAAATTGCTCTTAAGTATTAAAATGGTATCAAAATAAAGATTGCAAAAACAACTGAAGACTAGGGATGGGTAAATTTATAGTACTGAGAGGTTACCAGCAGGACATAAAAGTTACACTGGCTGCAATATATATTCCACCAAAAGTAGTGTGAAATGATATAAAGAATAATAAGGGAGAAAAGGCATTTCAAGTATTTAGGTCAGTGACTGTACACTGCAAGACTGCAGGAAATAAGTCCCTTAAGGGTCAAGACTGGTTAAGGGCAAATACCTAGAGACATAATGAATGTGTATGGGTTCACTGATGTAATAAAAATTAAACAGAATGAATTCAAATAGGCACATTTTTTTCAGGGAAATCTGGTTATACATCAAAGAAATGCTATCGAATGGTGTGAACCATGAAAACACATCTGGTGATAAGTGTTAGACCATGTACCTATACAAATTAAGTTTTGTAAGCAAGCAGAATACTATTATGTTAAACTCTGGTATTTTCCAGTACTTCTACTAAAAAAGGGTCATTGTATGACTGGATAGATCAAACTGAGTGAAATGTTATTAGACGTGGGATAATTTGTAAACGGAGGATTAGAATATGGTCACAATGAAAGCAAATGAGATATGGACTACTAGTCAAAATATGTACCTATAGGGCTTAAAAAAGGAAAGGGATTTAGATGAAAAATTAAGTGAAACACAGCAGGTTGAAGAGTAAATGAAAGAACCTAGAATGTCCATGCAGGAGTGCATAGAATATATGAATTAACACAGCCTTGGTTTCAAAAATGTTTTTCATTACTATGGAGCCAACCAAATTGTTAGATCAACTTCTGAGGGAAAACCGGTTGAAAGGATGACTGAAATAATGAGTTATGAGAATGGTAGACTAGAAAAGACCCACAACTAAAATCTGGAAAACCAAAGGCAGACCATCAATGAGAAACATTAAAAAAGGATGATTATACAAATTAAAAACATGAACGGTATTATAGGTCATAAGCAGAACTCCCTGGTAAAAAAAAAAGAAAATGGGCTGTTAAGACAACACCAACACGAAACAAAGTACCCAAGACGAAGATCTATTCAACAAAGTACATTATAATTCAAGGCGTGAAGTACCTGGTTTGGATTTTAATATTTGTAATATAATGATAATAAAACAAAATGTTCACTAATTAATTCCTGCTCTCTGATCAAAGTGTAAATAGCTTTTTTGTGCATTGAACTGTAGCAAACTTAAATCAACCTGGAGACCTAGACTGCACAGAACTGTTGAGCATATGAACCTATGAACAGCTATGCAAGTTACTGAAAGTTAAGTACAATTAATGATCATCTCTCAGAAGGCTAGTTTATTACACAAACATATACAATGGTTGTGTGAGCTATCAGTGCCAAAGTAACAAGTGCACCATGCACAAAATCTGCATAATGTAGACAAATGAAAATGTAGTATATAATAAAATGCTGAGATTTAAAAAAGGCAAGATCAACAAGAAAAAAAAACATAAGTTAGCAAGGTGGTCTTGCCTTACTTAGATTGTGGTTACATTAGTATCATGTGTCTGCATAAAAAAGTCATTCCAAAGGTGGCCTTTTTTATTTTGTTTTTTTTAAACACAGTTATTAAATTATCACTAGAGACTCATACACTAATGGATTATACATTACTTCTACATTTTTTTCTTTCATTATAACAGTCATTCACTCTAACATTATATAAAATGCTCAATTCTTGCCTTCCCTTAAACTTCGCTCCTCAACCTAAACATTATTCTGCAGGTATTGTTCCCACAGATTCTATTTATTTATCTGACATTTGTTGACTGGGTTGGTCCAGCTGGGACAGAGCCCTTTTTCAGTGTAGACCTGGGAAGAAAAGCTCCACAGTTAATACATACAAATTAAGCTGACTTAGTACATAGCTAATTACACAAAATCTTCCGTAGATATACACAAAAACAGGTTTAACATGAATAGCAAGTAGACTCTACATATCAGCACGTACTGAAGGTACAGGGCAAAGTAAAAAAACAATAATACAGATACAATCTACAAGGCAAAGAACAGTGGTTACTGTATAGTTTAAGGTAAGTGTTTCTAACCTTAGTCATGCAGCTGTAGAATAGTTAGACATCAGTACAGATTAAATTGGCCGTGATGGGAGACAAGGTCGTCAAATACGAAAGATTTTATAAGAGTGTAGGTTAGTGGCAGAGAGATAGAAAAGATGGCATGCAGAGTTGATATGAAGACAGATTAGGAGGAAGGCAGGGTTAACACTGATGTAGGAGAAACATGACAGATTAGATGGCCTAGAGAGATGGGTCAGTCAGGGGGAGATAAACAAAAATAAACTATGTCAATGGCTAAGTGATTTTTTACTGCCTTTCTGTATTGGTGTTTGGGTCGAATGTGTCGGATGTCAAGTGGTAATTTATTAAAGTTTTCAGCAGGGTAACAGCTATAAAGGTTTTTCCCCATGTTGACCTTGGGTTTGTGAATGGACAGGAGTTGTTGTTCAGCGCTCCGGAGTGTTCTTGCTGTTGTGTTGGGGGAGATAATTGATGTGATACTGGGGCAGAAGGTGGGCTACTATAGAATAGAATGAATTATCTGAAGCTGGGAGAGAAGAAGGTTATGGGGGAACTTTAACCAGTTTTCTGAGTGCTAAGCAGTGATGAGAGGAGTATGGCAGTTCAGCAGCACATTTAGCTACCTTGTTGTAAGTGGACTCTAGTTTAGAAATAAGTGAGGTCTGTAAATTGGTCAGAATTTGAGAGCCGTAGAGAAGGGTTGGTAATATGTAGGCATGTGAAAGAGCTGTTTTAGCTTTACTTGCGAAAAAGTTTTTTTTCTATAACGGAGACCAAGTTTTTGTTGGGTTGTCTTAATGTTACTTAGTACATGCAAGTCAGATTTTAGCTGGTCATCAATAATGACCCCAACTATTTTTGGGACTTTCTACTGTGATGGGTGTGTTATTGTGGAAAGTGATGGTGAAGGATGGTTTCAGGTGGGTCATTGTTTTTGGTACAAAAAGTAAGAGTTTGGTCTTGTTCGGATTTAAGATTAGATGGCTTTGGTTGAGCCAGTTTTCAATAGACAAGGAGGAGTCCTGTGTTGTAGTATGGAACTCAGAAGGGTATCAGCAGTGATGATGGCTGTGGAGTCATCTGCATACTGCAGTTGTGATGAGTGTGGGGTAGAGGTAGATAACGGATTAGTAAAAATATTAAACAGCAGTGGTCCTAGAATTGACCCTTGGGGTACTCCCATCTGTATAGGGAGTTCAGGGGAGATAGCAGAGCTCCATTTGACAGAGTGGAAACACTTGCTGAGATAACTAGAGAACCAGGAGATAGTGGTGGAGGATATGTTTAACTGAGAGAGTTTATCTAAGAGGAGGGGGAGGGAGACTGCGTCGAATGCCTTTGACAGGTCAAGAAAAAGGCAGGAGACTAGTTCATTCTGGTCTCTAGCTTGTGAGATGGTGCTTATGAAGGAGATGAGAGCAGTAGAGGTGCTATGACCAGGTTGAAAGCCATGTTTGGTGGGGGTGATTAGTTTCTCTTGCGTGAAATATTGTAGGATTTGTTTATGTACAAATTTTTCCAGGATCTTAGAGAGGGGTAATAAAATTGCAATGGGCCTATACTTGGATAGTTCAGTGGAGTTGCCTCCTTTATGGATGAGAAGAGTGTAGAACTTTTTCCATATGGCTGGGACTTTGGATTCTGTAATAGATCGGTTGATGTGAATAGAGATGGGTAGGGCTAAGGAGTTTGCAGCTAGCTGGAAAAAAGAGTGGATAGAGACCATCTATTGAGGAAGAGCAAGGTTTAAGCTTAAGGAGCACAGATTTTATGTATCTGGTGGATACAGTTTTAGAAGAAAGCAGAGGCAGTGTTAGCGGGAATAGGAGGGATGGTGGGTGGGGTGGAGTTAGAGTTTGGATGGTTAATTAGTTTACTAATGGAGTCTATGAAGTAAGAGTTCAAGTTCTTAGCAGTTTGCAGGGGAGTGATAGTGGGACTTGGTTGAGGAGTGGATTGGTTACCTGGATGAAGGATTTGATTAATTGTATGCCAGAATTATTTTGGGTTATGTAGGCATGTTTCAAGGGGATTTGAGTAGTAGTTTCTCTTGTTGATGTTTATTGCTTTCTTCGTAAGATTACAAAGATATCTGTATTGTTGTAGGTGGAGGGGAAGTTTGGTTTTGGTCCAGAGCTTCCAATTTTTGTCTCTCTGAGCCAGTAGGGAGTGAGTGGAGGGAGTTAACCAAGGGAATATGGCAGATTTGAGTATGTTAAGGAATATGTTATCAAATTCCATAACAGCTTTGTCGAGGGGTAGCTGTATGAGAAAGGTCCAGTTGATAGCTGAGAGATGACTCTCTAGTTCATTAGGATCAGAGTTTTTTAGTTTATGATATGCTTTGATTTTATGGGGTTTGAGTATGTGTGGGCTAAAATGGAGGACTTTGGTTGGGCAGTGGTCATGGAGGGTGTCTTGTAGGGTTTCAGGGAAGTGATATTTATGAGGATGTGATATTAGAATCCAGTCAAGTATAGCTGAATGGGTAGTGGGTTTAGTGGTATAGGTAGGTGTAGTTACTAGTTGGGTGAAACCATGTAAAATAATGGAGGTGGATGGGGATACGGTGGTGAGTGTTAACCAGCTGATTTTGACATCTCCCGTGATTACAGTCTCACTGTGGAAGTCAGAGGAGAGAGAGGAAAGAATGCTTTCCAGTACTGTGATGCTGTCGCCAGGTGGAATATAGATTGTAGCAATGCCAAGTGAGGTGTGGGGATTAATTTTACAGTTAGCCAAAAGAAGTTCTGCAGGTGAATCTGGAGGGGAGGTGGACACTAGAGGGGTTAGTGTGAGGTTCTCAATGTCCGATCTAGTCTTAAGATGTTATAGCTGGGGGGGAGGATGTCTGTATGTGGAACGTGGGGTTTTAGCCAAGTCTCGCCATGGACTATGATGTCAGGGGAGTTTTGAGAGATCCAAGAATGTAATTGAGCAGTTTTGTTTGCTATGCTTCTCAGGTTGATGGAGTAAACAGAAATGTGTTTTGGTGGGATATGGGAGAGGGGAGTGGTGGTTTGTATGAAGGTACCGTCAGAAGGTGAGGTTTTGACCTTGCCAGGGTTGGGGTGTATGTCACCTGCGAGTAGAAGGGAGAGGAGAGTTGGGATTGGTTGAGACTTAGGGATATAAAATAGAAAGTATTTGGGTTTTCCTTTAGGGTGATTTGGTTTAAATGCGCTATGTTTTGTGTTTAGAGGTAAGGTTTTCCACAGTGGTGAGTGGTGCGGTTAAGAAAGAATGAGGGAGTTGAGGGAAGACTGGTGGACAGGTAGAGGTGGGTGAGTGGAAGTTGGGTTTGAGGGGCAAGTTATAAGAGAAGAGGTTATATAAGATAGGGTGGAAGTCTTTAGCTGTGCTAGTGAGAGAGAGTGGTGTGACATGGTGAACTGTAGTTGAGTGAGGTGTAAATCATCATCAGCCCCCTTTTTTCCCATTTTTTCTAATGGGGTCGGGGTATCATGTTAACTGTCGCCAACTCTCTCGATTCAGTGCCACACTCCTGCCTGACTGTCACAGATCTTCTTTCACACAAACCATCCACCTCTTTGTTGGACATCCCAGTTTCCTCTTACCTTCTTCCTGCCCATCCCAAATCTTCTTACCAGATTATCTTCTGCTTTTCTACACGTGTCCAAACCATCGCTATCTGTTCTGCAATTGGAGCTACTTTGGATTCTGCTCTTATGTCCTCATTTCTTTGTCTGTCCCACAGTGTGCATCCTACCACCTTTCTCAGGCACTTTATTAATATCACTTCAAGCTTTTTCAACTGTTCAGCCTTTACTTGCCTGGTTTTTGTACCATACAGTGGTACTGGCTGCACCACTGTCTTGTACACCTTACTTTTCAGCTTCTTTGGCATTCTTCTGTCATAGACTACACCTGCCACTCTTTGCCAGTTGGCTGCAGCCCCTCTGATTCTAGCTTTGACCTCCTCATTCAGACTTCCTTTCTCCTCAACCACCTCTCCCAGATACTTGAAGCTGTTTACCTGTTCCACTAATTTCCCTTCTCTCTCTATTCTCAGCTTCTTCTGAGTTCCCAGATTTGCTGCCATTAACCACCATGTTATCTGTGCTTAGTTTCATCCCATGTGCCTTCAGATTTGCATTCCATTCTCCTATCCTTTGCTGAAGTTCTTGCTCAGAGTCTGCCTGTACTGCCACATCGTCTGCATACAGCAGGTTTGTTGATCTATCCCCTCCAACCTGTTTGCTAATGTAGTCCATCACCAGTATGAACAGAGTGGGCTCACAGTTGTACTCTGGTGTATACCCACTCCCACTGGGAGCCTCTCTGAGGCCAAACATTGTTCGGACTTGAGTCACTGGGTCCTTGTACATAGCCTGCATTAATGTTTCTGGGACTTCAAACCACCGCAGTACTGCCCAGATCAGCTTTCTTGGGACCTTGTCATATACTATCTCCAAGTCTAGAAATGTCTTCATTATCTTTCTGCCTTTGCCTTGCAACCTGATATAGTTTCTTTGTGCCACCTGCTGAGTCACTTTCCAGAAGTTGGTAGAGTGCCTCCACTGCCCTATTCCTTGCTATTGCAACTCCTTTCTTAGCTTATTTGTTAGCCAACGACTAGTCCTTCCTAGCCTGGTCAGTCTTTTCCATCTCCCACTTCTTCCTGCACTCCTCCTTTCTTTTGACAACTTCCTGGACTTCTGCATTCCACCACCAGCTTTCCTTATGTACCTTATTTCAATATCTGGCTCTGCCACATATCTTTTATGTAGTCCTAACACATTCTATTTTTAAGTGCTGCCACTCTTCTTCATCTCCACTTAATTCCTCCTCTTCTTGGGGTGCTAGAGCCCTGAGTAATTCCTTGAACTGCTGTACTTTGTCTTCAGTCAACTTCCAAGTCTTCAGTCAACTTCCAAGTCTTCAGTTTGGTTTCTGTTGACCTTAGAGCCTTCTCTGACCACTGTTTGCAGCTGATTGTGACAACTAATGATTTATGCTGTGGGCCGACTGTTTCACTGGGCATGACTTTGCAATCATGGATACTACCCCAGTACCTTTTACTTACTAGGAGGAAGTCTACCAGAGTTGCATGTTGACTACTCTTGTATGTGATCTTGTGAATGTCTCTCTTTCTGAACCATGTGTTGGCTGCTCTTGTATGTGATATTGTGAATGTGTCTCTTTCTGAACTATATGTTGCCTACTATCTAGCCATTTGCCAGATAGAATTCTAGAATGGTCTCTTCCTTATTCTTGTTGCTCCACCCATGTGGACCCAGGCAGTCCTCATATCCTGTTCCGTCAGTCCCGATATGTACATTCAAGTCACCCATTATCAACACCAATTCATGCGGTCCTGCTTTATCTAGCAGGTCCTGTAACTGCTGCTTGGATGCACTCTTTTCCTCACTATTACAGCCCTGCTGTGGAGGATAGGCTGTGATTATTCCTCACTATTACAGCCCTGCTGTGGGGGATAGGCTGTGATTATTCCTCACTATTACAACCCTGCTGTGGGGGATAGGCTGTGATTATTCCTTACTATTACAACCCTGCTGTGGGGGATAAGCTGCGATTATTCCTCACTATTACAACCCTGCTGTGAGGGATAGGCTGTGATTATTCCTCACTATTACAGCCCTGCTGTGGGGGATAGGCTGTGATTATTCCTCACTATTACAGCCCTGCTGTGGGGGATAGGCTGAGATTATTCCTCACTATTACAACCCTGCTGTGGGGGATAGGCTGAAATTATTCCTCACTATTACAACCCTGCTGTGGGGGATAGGCTGAGATTATTCCTCACTATTACAACCCTGCTGTGGGGGATAGGCTGTGATTATTCCTCACTATTACAACCCTGCTGTGGGGGATAGGCTGTGATTATTCCTCACTATTACAACCCTGCTGTGCGGGACAGGCTGTGATTATTCCTCACTATTACAGCCCTGCTGTGGGGGATAGGCTGTGATTATTCCTCACTATTACAACCCTGCTGTGGGGGATAGGCTGAGATTATTCCTCACTATTACAACCCTGCTGTGGGGGATAGGCTGTGATTATTCCTCACTATTACAGCCCTGCTGTGGGGAATAGGCTGAGATTATTCCTCACTATTACAACCCTGCTGTGGGGGATAGGCTGAGATTATTCCTCACTATTACAACCCTGCTGTGGGGGATAGGCTGAGATTATTCCTCACTATTACAACCCTGCTGTGGGGGATAGGCTGAAATTATTCCTCACTATTACAACCCTGCTGTGGGGGATAGGCTGAGATTATTCCTCACTATTACAACCCTGCTGTGGGGGACAGGCTGTGATTATTCCTCACTATTACAACCCTGCTGTGGGGGATAGGCTGAGATTATGAATACTGCCCTGTCATTTCATTGGAGTCTGACTGCCATGAGTCTATCATTAATTCTTATGATATCCCTCACTGCCTTCCGAAGACTCTCTCTCACCACAATTCCTATACCATTTCTAGCCTGTCCCCCACCTGAGTAGTAGAGTCTGGATCCTAAGCCAAGTGGCTTTGCTGCACTGCCCCCTCCATCATATCTCTTGGATACAGAGGATATCCAGCCTCCTCCATATCATCATGTCATCCACCTCCAAGCTATGTCATGTCAGTGAGCCTACATTAAGCGTAGCAATTCTCAGTTCATGTTTGGCAGGTTGGTTGGTTTTACATCCAGATTTCTCTCAACACAGCTATCCCAGGTAACCCAGGCTGGGCAACTAGACACCGGCCGGCCAGCAGCTTATTGACCCAGGACTGCTGGGCTTTATGGCGGGCATAAACTGGCCAATAAGGGCACATATACCCCTCCCACCATTAGCAAGGGTCCCTGGTGTGCGTCAGAGTAGGACAGGTCCTCAACCTACTTATCACCGGTAACTACCCATGCTCATTTCTGGCAACATTAGTCAACATGACCGAATAACCTAGAGCCATATTTTACACCATCGAGTGGCTAGCCCTGCCACAGTGCATAGTCTGTGATCCGTGTTCTCCTATCTTGAGGGTACTGCACACAGTAGGTGCCCAAAGCAGTTAGTCTGTACAATTCTTCCTCCTACAGGGCACCATGTAGAGTCTGTGCTGCTGCCCAGAGCTCCATTCATTGGCGAGTTTGAGATGGAAACAGTCAGCATGTTCTTTGGACATGGGAGAAACCTCACAGGGAGAACATACAAACTCCAAACAGGTATTGGTCAGAGGTCAGGATCGAACCTTGTACCTTGTGCATGGGAAGCGAATACCTTAACCATTAAGCCATCTGGTCTCTCTGCTGTGTAAATAATTTGCTCCTACCCTTTTCTAAAGATCCCACTTCAAGTCCTTTTCTCTCTGAACAAATATTAAATATTTCAGTTACAGTTGCTATAGACTGATTTCTACCTTCTTGTAACTGTTTTTTTGGCAGGCAATAGCATTAAACTTCATAAGGCTTTAATACGTCTAGGCAATTCGGATTCCATGTCGCAGTTCAAAATAATAATTTCCTTAACAGCCATTTGCTTCCCCAATATTTTTAGCAGAGTACTTTTTAGGCAAGTTTTAAATCTGCCAACTTTTTACACTCCCAAAAACATATTCCCAGTTACTTCTCTTTCAATTCACCCCTCTAGAATTTGTTTTCTACCAGAGGAAAATATTCTCTGACGTCTGCTTGAAGTAAAAAAAAAAACTAAGCAAAAATCCTAGACCTTTTGGATTTTGGTGCATGCTTGAAAGCCATATACATCCTTCCATTGTTTCTTTGTAAAGTGATTTCTAGTCACTCTTCACAACCTTTTCTAATTATGCAGTATTTTATATGCCCTAGAAATTATCCTTTTTTCAACAGCAACTTCTGTTCTAGACTTGACAAAAAACCTACCAGAGCTTGTCTTTCACTTAATTCTCCTATCCCTTTCTTTTTTGCCTATAATCTGATATTAATCCCTGGTAGGGAAGGCAGTCTCTAACCTATAGTCCAAACTTCTTCTTGCCCTCATCCCACTCTATTACCTTACCCTCTCTAGTTATTTGCTCCCAATACTTTGGGTTCCTTTGCCAGTTTTCTCAAGTACATTCCAGCCCTCTTGCCTATTTTCTGTATACCTACTTGTAGTCATCCCTATTGGCAAAATATCCTTCCTCCATTCCCATGTTCAGTTGGCTTTTAGAAGGTGGCCTTTTTTTCTTGAGCTGCAGAAATCAGATTCACAGATGTGGTCAGTCCTTTGAGATACATTGCATACTTTTGTATTTCTGGTTCCTACAAGTGATACTCTATCAAAAGCACTTATCAAAAGTAATAACCAATAATTTTCCTTCTCCATTTGTTTTTCCTTTTATTAATTTGGCCACCAATTCTAAACAGTGAGTAAAAAATTCAGCAGCACCACCACTGCTGAAATACAACTGTTCCACCAGATAAGGAAGCATACGCTGCTCAGTATATCATAAAAATAAAGTTCTTTAATTATGAAATCTTAAAAACCAAACTCTCTTAGAGGCAATACAAGACAAAGAAATGCTCTGTGAAATAAAATAAAGTCTCTTTATGGTTGAGAAACAATAAGTGCTTTCAGTAAACCTTCTTCAGATCGTAATTGAGCATGGACTCCCTCTTTCATTAATAAAAGACTGACAACCAGTAAAAAGGTAACAAGACAACTCCCTTTTTTTCATTCGTAATAAATATACCAATCATATGGTTTGCTTAGGGGCACAACCCTTTAGCTAGCCAATCATTTGTCTTCTTGCCTTCAATACTGGCTTTAAAGGAATCACTGCATTTAAACCGGGAGGGCAATCAGCCCACAGATTAATAATCCATCTAACTTCACTATGTTCAGTGTTATTAAGAATGTCTCCTTGTTTCATAGCCATGCAGATCTGTTCAATAACCTTAAAGACAAAGGAGTGTGAGTGTGGCTAGGGAATTGCGTGCATCTCCATCGCGTGCATCTTGCAAATGCCTAAGATTCTGTTCTTAAATACTTACTTGATTTTTACCAACATAAAAAGCAGAGCATGACATACAGGTGGCTAAATAAACCACATTTGGTTTATCCTCCCTAGGCCAATTTAAAACTAGACTCAAACAACATCTGGCACTAAACTGGCTTTGCCACTGCAACAAGCCTGGCTAACTCTCATCAAGAATGTGAAAAATCTATTAATCAGATTACTGTTGAACTTACCCCTGACTGTCACCAGGGAGTAACTCTAACCTGTTGGACTTGTCTATTCATGTTTGCTTAAGTATTATTTGTCTATACCATATTTGTAATATGTTTTCATTGTTTTTATTGCATTTCTTTACCTTGGAGCTTTTCTCCTAGGGCTTTGCTGAAAATGGACATGAATCCAGTCGGACTATCCCGGTCAACAAATGTAAAATAAAATAAATAAATTTGGAGTAATAAAAGTGGCTTTATGCTTGAAAGTATAACCATGACCAGAGTTAGGATGCTGAAAGAAGCTGCTATCAATAGAATCACAGCCCAAACAATTCCCACACCGAAAAGTCCCTCTAGGTCCAGACATCAATGGTTTGGAGAAGCCATCCTTGATACACAAGAGCCTCTTGATATTTTTTTTTATTCTTGCATCCAAATCAAGGTCTATCCCCTACAATTTCTCATAGTTTTGGGTCCTGGGTGAGGATAGGCCAGTGTTTTTGTACGACATCTTTCACCTGAGCATTATCTGTACTAAAAGTTAACATCAGTCTCAGTTTGTTTGTGCTAGACTTGCTATGTCTCACTCTGGTCTTGGCAGCAGCAACTTGGACTTCACTCTGATTTTCTCTCCAGATTGGGTTATTCGAGGGAGATTTAGTATCTTTTTCAGTTTAGCCTCGTAGATGTAAACGTCTCTGCAACTCCTGTATTTCTTTTTTTATAACAGACTCAAGTGCATCGCCTCGAGAATCGTGTTCTCATTTCACATGATGTTCCTGGTGACATGTCTGGGATGCATGCTACTTTTGTGGAGATTCTAAACAGTAGTGTGAGGACGTGCAAATTTAAATGTCTGCTAATCAATCTTTATGCTCTTCATGAGTCAGTGATGGTGGAGGGATTCACGATTATATTTCAAATGCTGAAAAAAAGCTGAAAAGGCAGTAAGCCTCCCTGTATCCTTTGTGTGGGGCAAGACTCCTCATACACCCTAATGCATATATTATACAAACACACTCTATATATATATATATATATATATATATATATATATATATATATATATATATATATATATGGGTCTATCTGATAAGACCAAAATACCAAAATGTCAAATCCAAAATGACAGACAAACTCAGCAAAACTGCGTAACACCAAAAAAATTTAAATGTCAAATTTCACATAACCGAACAAAATTTAAACACCTTCCGTAACTACTAACAGTGTAAAAGTAGATTATAAGCCTTCAGTCACATGTACAATGTACCCTTGCAGAGTCATGGCAAATGTGACAACATACAAACCTGGAATTATTGGACAAATATATACAACATTCAAATTGCAAAAAGGAAAAGGTGTCTTAGTGTTGGATAACTTTATGTACCATCTGGAGTAGAATCCAAAAAGTAAAAAATATTGGTCATGTAAGTTGAAAAGCAAAGAAAAATGTTCCCAAGTGGAATCCTTTCTGCTTCAACCAGATCATAATTTGAAACTAAATTGAAAAATCACACCATTATTTACTTAACATGCTGGTTATACCACAAACCTGTCACATAAATTTGTAGCTCGGAGGTTTTGTTTCTGACAAAAAGTATTGAATTTATCCTTCAAAAGTACAAAATTGCTTTTTAGAGCAAATTGGTATCTAAATGTAAACACAGTTGAATAAAAAAAAAAAAAAAAAAAAGCCATGAAAAAGTATAAAACTATCCTGCTTTCGCAGATTTCTGAATGGAAACTTACTCTAGTGAACTGTAAATTCATGTTGTGCTTTAAAAGTGAATTAAAATAATACTGGGATCAGTAATGATGCAAAAGCAGTGGGTGAGACTGTCACATGAAGAGTTGTAATTGAATTTAAATCAATGGCATTGTCCTTTTAACAGTGCAATCATGCCCTTATTACTTCCAAGAGCAAATCACCTACCACAGTTATGTCTTTTTAAATGTGAAGACCTGGCTGTCCCCAACACACACACACACACACACACACACACACACACACAAAATGGGTGAGGTCCAGCCTCTCTCACCTAACCTTTCCAAGGGCATGTGGGGAATTGTAGTGTTTTGTGGAATGGTGAACTAGGTTGTATAGTTAAACCAATATGTAATAGCTAGCCACTGATCCATTATGTTTTCTTTTCCACAAACATTCTTGAAATAATCTATTTCCAATTCAAATTACCACGTGACATCATTCCGCAGAAAAACTGATATACAAAGTCATAACACCCCATCTGCAACACCTGACTACACTAGCTCAAGTAAATTTTCAGTGCTCTACTCAAGGTCAAAAACACACCCCTCAGTTGTCCATAATTTTGTAGAACGTCCAGATTTTTACCTCAGATTTTTGCTCTGTTCCTCTGAAATTTTGTTGTGTTCTGGCAAATCATTGGAAATTATAGTAGATAAATAGTAACGAACATTTGAGTTTCAGATTTCATATCAGTCTGACAACGAAGGCTAATACAAAAACCTTCTGTCAACTTTCCAAGTCTGCAAAAGCAAAATTTAAAATCTGTCCCCAATTATTTTTGGCTTTGTCAAGAATTTTTGTGCCAAACGGTTGAAAGGTATGGTCAAAAATGATTTATATATGATTATCTAAACATCTATCTACTTAGTATCTATCAATTATTGCTAACCAATTAAGTGGAGTAGTTTGAGGATTATCTAATAATGACCCAGGAAAAAGAAAGCAAAACAAAGTAATTAACGTGTAGTGCACAGAAGCATAATGTAAACAGTTTGGAGCATAAACCAGTCCCTAAGTAATAGGTTTTCAAACACTTACTGGCTATAAAAATGTTTACACATATTCCAAAGCAAAATGCAAGCAAAGGGAAAGGAATGTGTAGAAAATGTAAGAGTCAGTAGTTCTAGATGGAGGCAATTGACAGACTCACAGGAAGAGGAAGGTAGGCACTGCAAGTGGGTGGTAGAGGACAGGTAGATAAAGAAGGTATGGGGGAGTAGGTGGAGCTATTCACAGTGGCACTACTCAGTCTGATGACTGGGAAGGTTTTTAATACAAGGTGATAAGGAGTCTCAAATCGTAAGGGTAAGTTTAGGGATTGCTCTATCAACGGTGATACATTTAAAGAGTGGAGGAGTGTAGCAAAGTAAAATGGTTTTCCTATGGTGTGGAGTTCTAAGTGGACAGGGAAGAGAAGGAATAAAGAACTGAAGGACAAAATGGGGACAGAAATCAAGACAAAAATTTTCTTGACTGTGATAAGAAAAACAAAGATCCCTTTGTTATGGAATAGGGTATTCAGTACAATATAAACATTATAACAGGATTGTGCATTACAGCCTTTTCCAGTCACTTAGAAATAACAGATCCCCATACATTATTCATGAACGGCTTACTTTAAAAATGGGTATAATTTAATTGATTGTTATCCTCTTAGAAAATGTTACAGCACCCAATGACTCTTTCAAGTTATACTTCTGTGTGTTCTATTCACATCACTGTGATTAACAGGTAGGTGAACTGGCCACAGGACACTTTAGTCATAACCAGAGCTAGAAGCAAAGATGCACATTCCTAATTACAAAGAGTAGAACAAAGTTTAAAAGAGTAACATGAATAGCCATATATACAGTTAGTGTACAAAGCATTCATGTAAAAAAATATCTGGTTTAAATTTTAGGGGAATCTTATAAACATTGTGATACCAATAGAAATCAATAAAGTACCAGTCATTTAGTGACCTTTATTCTTCTATATCCTTGCAACACTATGTGACAACCAAGAATAACATTCAATGTTATATTCGTTGATATATTTCTTAATATCCCGACTTCTGAGATATCTGCTATTTGTTAAAATTAGGTATTCCTGTATGAAATCATTTTGACGCCTTATGAAGTTTATCATGATTGCCCCTACGACAGCTATACTTTATTGGAAATAACACCAGGTGATGTATTCCTTTATCATAGTCTAATCCCTCCATTTTCTTAATTACCTTTGTGTATTTCCTTCGACTGTCTTGATCATCCCTGAATAGCCCTTTGAAAATATTACACAGAATATACTGCAAAGTTTCAGGTCTGGTCTACTCAAGCTACAGAAGACTTTTTTTTTTTTTTAATAATATCGGTCATTCTTGATTTAATGAATTTTCTGATACATCCTATTAGTTTAACAGTCTTACTAGGTTATATGTACATCAAAGTTTAATGTCTTATCTACCATAATGACAAGATTCCTACAACAGAACTCTGTTTCTATATCTGATAAATAACAGTGTAGGCCAGTTTTAACCATACAGTAAGACATTAACCACAACACCAAGACCATAACAAACTCATTTTCTATATCTAAGTTATAGGCAAGAGCTGTGGTGTTTAGGCTTTTACTGATCAACAGTAAAGAGACTTGGCATATCCTGTCACCTACACTGTTACTTCTATAGGAGGAAAAAAAGTTGGTTGATAATGGCAGACAAAACCTCGGTCATTAAGTCGTGTTTCAGAGATAATACATAATCTGTCAAGAATAATTCAGACTCTGAAGGATTTGGGTTTATTCAGTGTAATAACTACAACTAAACATACTTACGAGTTTAGATATGGGAAGCAAAAACAAGACAGACTATGAAGTAGATTAGGAAGGGGTCCTGAATTTAGAAGTTAAAACACAGAGTATAACATGAGGATAAGAATATTAAGATTGACATTACGGAGAACAGATGTGTTCACGTTTGGATGGGGTGACTGAGCAAAGAGAGCGAAAAGATTTTAAACGACAAGTAAGCTAAAAGGGCAGAAACGTATATGGATGACATGAAGGCTCAGGAAGGAAGAGGCTTAGGATTTAAACTCTAGAGATTGTTTTGGAGAAGTAATAGAAGAGTAAAGATAATAATTGAAAATTCATCTACAGTTATTGCAAAACACTTACTGAAAGTATGAATCCAAGCAACACTCTTCATAGCAATCATCGGGTCTATATTACTTTGTCAAAACCCAACAACAGTGAACAGCTGTTAACTGAACATTCACATCAGCAAACGTTTCCCATGGAGGTGAGTTAGTTGCCCAACACACACCGCAATATATCAAACCCCACCACACACCCCTCCCACTTACATATACCAACTCCAAAATCGCACTACAGTTGGGAAAAGGGCAAATTTCTGTACTTTGGTCAACTAACTCACCTCCCTGGGAAAACGTTAACTGATGTGAACGTTCATTGAACAGCCATTCGCTGAAGTTGGGTTTCAAAGTAATATAGACCCCCAATCTAAACACATTTATAACAATATTCTAATTTATATCTGTGTTCAGTTTTCACAGTTCTCATACTAAACAAGGATATGGATACTTTTATTAAACATTACGGAACCGTAATTTACCACACACACACACACACACACACACACACACACACACACAGTTATATAAAACTCACAGACACAGTGACTGTACTCCATGCCATCTGACTCTCACTTCACCTAAAATCAGAAGTTGTACCTAAAATCAGAAGTTGTACCTTTTCTGCTTTCAGCAGACTGTGTACTCCTCCACATACAAAACATAAAAATATACTTACAAGTACAATGTAGTTATTGCTACTATTCTGTACTAAAGCAAAAAAATATGAGCATTTGTCAGTACTGAATTCTCTTTTTAACAATTTAATGCAAATTGAAATTATAATTACCATGTCCCATTCAGCATCGATGAAAGGACCAGGTCTTAAAATTACCAGCAATCCAGTACTGTTGGCCAGCTGTAAAAAGTGTTCCAAATCCTTGTCTCCATCAAAAACAAACTTTTTTGGCATAACTTCATGAAAGTTCCAGGGTACGTACCTAGGAATACAGTTCACTAAATTTTAATCAAGCCCAAATCAGTAAACAGTCAGAGATTGCAATCTGTTCACTTATGATTCAATAAAGCAAATAATCTCACTATGACAATTAGAGATGCACCTAAAAATGCTAGTACTATACATTTAAAATGTTTACAGAATGAAAAGATATACAGTAGCAGGTCTTTCTGGGGGAATCAGAAATCTATGTACGTAATGCCATGGAGTACTTCTTTACTGTACACCATTACATTTTTTATTTTATTTAGTTAGTTATTTGTTGACATTTGATTACCTGGAAAGTCTGACTGGGTAGGGGCCCAAAAAATCTTCAAAATACAAAACCATCTATAGTTTAAAATATTAACTTGTTTCTGTTTTTAATCAATGATTTAATATTATGTCTAATCTGATATAATTAGAAAAACTGTAGCCAGTTTATAGATTAATTAAATAAGTTAGTATAATACAAACATGAATTGCAATTTCTCTCCCCAGGCTTTCTCTCTAAATATACCATAAACCTGCTTTTCTCTCACTTCGTACTGCAATTCCTGTTTGTGTTATACTAATTTACCTTTAATTTCTCAAAAAATGGCTAAAATACTATAAATATCAAACCATTGTGATACAACTTGCATCTATTCTTAACCAATGTTTTCATATTATGTCTAATTTGGTATAATTATTCAAAGAGTAGACTTTTTACTTATTTTGATTATAAAATTATTGCTTTTAAAAAGTTTTATAATACTGTGGAGCTTTTCTCCCCGGACTTCTACTGAAAATGGGCTCCTACCTAATTCCAGAGAATACAAAGTGTATGGTGAAAAAAAAAAACTTTTGAGACAAAATCATGGGCATTCACAAATATCAGAGGTATTTGACAGCCAAAGCAATTACCCGTGATAAAGGGATAGCTTGTTGAATATTTTAATAAAAAAGCAATGCAAGTCTTTCAACTGGCACAGCAGTTTGGACACAGAACACTCCTAGAAGAAGTTTCTGTCAATTGTATTTACTTAAAAATGGCGGTGTGAAATTTCTTGACAGTGTTAATTCAACTTGAATAAATATCACAAATGAGAATGTACTCTTTCGCACACTGAATAAAAGACATATTTTCAATATGGCATGGGAAGAAATTTCTCTCTCTCAGATATACACTTTGAAGTATAAGTAAACTTCCCCCATCACTGACCGGGATTACTACAGCTGAAAAGGAATTGCAAATATACAACAGACTCAACATCAGAATACAGTAGAATTAAATATTTGACAGTTTGCTGATACAAACATCATATACATCTACAATACGAGTATCATAAGCACAGAACATTTACACCGACTGAAACAAAACATGGCATATGTAAAAGATTACATCAGGAATCAGGGTCCCTACCAAGATTAATCATCACAGTCGAACATGAAGCTTTGGCTATGTAACTGTCAAACAAGTACACTACAGTGGCAAACATGATCACAAATGCAAGCATAATAGCTTTGCATTTGTAATCGCTAAGAAATAAATATCTGCAATCATAACTAAAAATTGCACCCAAACCAGAATTTAAACTAGGGGACACACACACTACACATATCATCATGGTCACACAACTAGAACCAAAAGGGTAATCACTCACCAAAAAACACAATTCAACTCCACACTCAAGTCAATAGAAGCAGCAGTCGGCCAAAGGTAAACCACCACTTAATTGCTGATAAAAATCTTTATCAAGCATAATCATGTCCGCTGGAAAGACAGAAATAATGAGGTACCTGCTATGATACCGATACCAATACATTATATGATTTTGGGAACAAAATGATTGATACCATGTCTGTTTGGGGGAAGAAAGTAAAACTGTCATAATAGGCATTATAAAATCAAGGAGATTAAGGCATACAACTGGAAATAATTATCAAGCGAAGACCTGAAATTATCTTACTGTACAGGTAAGAAAAATGGAAGAACAAACAAGATAAAGAAACAGTAGGAATGGGGGGGGGGGCAAGGCAAAAGGGTGCTTTACAAAAACAGATAATGCAGATAAGAGGGGACCAGGAACTTTATGGACAGTTAATTCAAACAAAATAGGTCATTATCAACCTAAGCAATCCTAGGTGCACGGCTACTGATGTTTTACAATACTTAAGCTTAGTACAACAACAAATTGGGTTAAGTAAGCCCAATAAGCAAAGGTCAGAACACAGAGATAAAAATATTAAAGACAGAGTGAATATAAAATTCTGGGAAGATAAGGGTTAAGAAAAGTAGTATAATAGAGGATATACTCCTTTCTGGCCAAAAGGAAAAACTTCCATTGTATACCCCTGAAGGGATGGAGAGAGAAAAAGAAGTTATGTCTTATCATAACGTTCCATCTGTGTTGTTGATCTTCATCTGTTCTTCTTGATGGCTTATGGTTCCGATCCTTGGAACTGATACAGCTGTTATATAGCTTGCACCAGCCAAAATCCTCTTGAGCTAAAGGTCTCTCCATAATGCCCTCTCTATATTACCTCAGATCGAGTTTGCAATCTTATAGAAGGAAATATGTATACATACATACATAATGGAGGAACTAAAACCTTCATGAAAAAGCCATGTTCAAGGAACAGCCTAATTGAAGGCCCAGGACAAGGATCGCTCTATCAGGAGTCCCAGGAGGGGAAAGGAGAGGGGCATGTCAAGAACAGATGAAGATTGACAACACAGATGGAACGTTATGGTAAGACATAACTTCTTTATCTGATGATGTCAATCTTCATCTATTCTTGACTGATGGGACAGAGTCCCCAGCTACTTTAGATCCTGGGTGGCCCTATGGAAGAATATTCCTAAGAACCAAAGACGGCCATTCCCCTGGAGACCAAATCCAATTTGTAATGAGTGATAAAGGTATGCAGAGTAGCTCATGTTGCTGCTGCTCATATCTCATCCAAGAAAGCCCTTGAACGGAAAACATCTGAAGTAGACAGTGATGTGGTGGAATTAGCCTTTACTAGCATCGTGAGTTTTAGATTGTATTACTTTCATTTATAACAAAAACAATCTCTAAGCCACCTTGACAAAGTAACCTTAGACACAGATTTTCCTAAGGTTATGCCAGCAAAGGAAATAACTGTTCTGATTTCCTGAATTCTTTAGTTCTTTTGAGGTAAAACTGTCTGTGTACGTCTAACAAGTGTAGGCAGTATTCTCCCTTGTTGGTAAAATTTGGAAAGAAGATGGGTAGATCTATAGTCTGACTGATGTTGGAATCCAAAACTATCTTTGGAAGAAAGAATGGATTTGTCCTGAGTGTAACTCTATCCTTATGGAAAATTAAGTAAGGGGGCTTTGAACACGACACTTGCAATTTGGATACTCATCTTGCAGGGGTCAGAGCTATGAGTAGAAGTAGTTTTCCAAGACAGAAACATCAAGTCATAATTAGCTGCTGGCTCAAAAGGAGTAAATATCAATGATTGTCGAACAACAGTCGGGTCCCATGGGGGTAGTGGGTCTTTAAAGGGGGGTTTTAATCGAATAGTTCCCTTGAGGAAGAACTTACATAGTCTATGCGAAATTAAGGGTAGATCTCCAAAAACCAATATGAAAATTGGAGAGGATAGCTAGAATAGTAGATGCAGAAGCTTCTTTTGTAAAAAGGATGGCCAGAAATTCTAAAACTTTCTCTACTGGAGCTGAAAAGGGGTCAAGACCATTATCACAAGCCCAGATCAAAAACCTCTTCCACTTACTGAGGTACAGTTTCCTGCTGGATGGTTTACATGATGCCAGCAAACGTTTTCTTACCAGGAATAAGTATATCATTATGCCTGGTGACTAATGGAATTGGGGGAACCAAACAGTTAGCTTGGGACTTTGAAGAGTGTGATGCATCAGTCCCTGAGGGTGAGACAGAAGGTCTGGAACTAGGTTCAGAATCCATGGACAGTGAACTAGATAAGGCCATAGTAAGGGAAACCATATTTGTCGTGGCCAGTAGGGTGCAATGAGAATTACTTGGCTTCTCAACTTGGCTGCTTTCTTTAGAAAGAGTGGGAGCAGAGAGAAAGGAAGAAAGGCATAGAGAAGACCTGTGGGCCAACTGAAGAGAAGAGCATCTCTCGGGGATTCCCCCTAAGAGGAGATTAGGGCAAAGTGGCTTCTGCACTTGTTGTTTTGGGGTGAGGCAAAAAAGGTCACAGCAAGGCTAGCCCCAGCGATGAAAGATGATCTTCACTATCATGGGATTGAGAAACCACTCATGAGGCAAAATAATGCACCTGCTCAGTCTGTCTGCTATCATGTTTGAACTCCCCAGCATGAGCATTGCAATCAAAAAGTGGTTGGAGGCTATGGCCCATTGCCACACTCAGAGGGCTTCTCGACACTGGGGGTAGGATCTGGTTCCCCCTTGCTTGCTGATGTACCAGAGTATGTGCACATTGTCTGATTGAACTGCAATTGTTCCTTGAGGGAGGACAGAGTAAAATGCTTGCAACGCTAGAAGCACTGCCCTCAACTCCAGGACGCTGATATGCAGACGGTCTTTTATCATGGACCAAGTGCCTTGGACCGTCTGTCCCAGATAATGCCACCCCCACCCCATCTGCGAAGCATCTGTTGGTCACTACGGCCTTGGACTTAGGAGGGACAAAGAGGCATCCAAGAATATGCTCCGATTCCATCCACCAGGATAGGTCCTTTTTGCAGTGACTGGTGATAATTATTAGATGGTTCATCGGGTCAGTTAGAATGGACCATTGATTTGCTGATGACCACTGCAGTAGCCTGATGTGATATCTCACTAAAGGGACCAGAGTTATCGCTGCTGCCATGGACCTCAAGGCTTGAAGCATCTGGCCAGTTTGTACTTTGTCTATGGTGAGGAGAGAATGAACTTGAGGTTTTATTTTGTGCATCCTGTGAGCAGGTAGGGAGGCTACACAAGACTGTATGTTTAGACGAACTCAGATAAATTCCATATCCTGAGGAGTCAGTTGGGACTTTGATTGACCGTGATGCCCAGATTCAGGAACAACTTTAGGGTTATCTCTATCACCTATAGCAGTAGATGCCTGGTGGGAGCGGTGATGAGCCAGTTGTCTTGATATGGAAACACCTGGAATCCATGCAGTCTCAAGTAAGCTGCTACTGCTGCCATACATTTGGTGAACAGCCAAAAAATCTGGAAACACACCGATTCACCACAGCACAATTTATTTGTAGGCAAAGTCACTTTGCCTACAAATAAATTGTGCTGTGGTGAATCGGTGTGCTTCCAGATTTTTGGGCAGTTTGGACTTTTGTCTTGGGACACTTTAGCTTCCTTGAACTTTTGTTTTTTGATACATTTGGTGAACACTCTGGAGACTATGGTGAGACCAAAGGGCAACACCCTGAACTGATAATGACTGGCTCCTAGCCAGAAGTGGAGGAACCTTCTTGAGCGTTTTCCATTTTTATGTGTTAATATGGGTCTTGAAGGTCTATAGAGCACATCCAATCATTTTTCTTCTAGAAAGGGAAGTACTGAATGAGCCATGACCATCCAGAATTTGGACTGTTGAACAAAACTATTCAGAATGCTGAGATCCAGAATTAGTCTCCAGGCCCGTCTTTTTTTGGCACTAAAAATAATCTTGAGTAAAATCTGGATCCTCTTTGGTCTGGTGGGGCGTATTGGATGACTCTTTATTCTAGCAGCTTTTGCACTTCTAAGGCTGCTTGGTCCCTCTGACTGGGTGGACAGTTGGGGAGCCTTGATCGAGTTCTTGGGTAAAGGGAAAAGGGGATAAAGTAACCTCTGGAAATTATTCTTAGCACCAAGGCACCTGTGGTTGTAAGTCGCCAGGCTGTTGGGTGCAAAGAAAATCTCCCCCCCCCAACTGCTTCTAGAAGTAAGTAATCAGGCCTCCTTTCAGGAGCACTGATAGGATTGGACAGAGAAAGACTCCCTGGAACTCTGGTTCTGCAGGCCACCTCTGCCTGTAGGATGGCATCTTCTATTTGAACTCCCCCCTCTGCTCTGAGGGGAGTCTGTACCAAGTGTGTCCTGGAAAGGCTTCTGGGACGACTTGAACCCCATCTTCCCACTCCTCTGATTCCTTGAGTAGGCTCACTGAGGAGCAGAAAAGCATATGCCAACAGCAGACAGAGTCTTTTCATCTTTCTCACACCTGGATAGAGAGTTTCCTTAACCTTGGGGCCAAACTAGATGATCCATCAAAAGGGGCATTGACAAAAGAAGACTTAAATGGCTCCGCAAACTCACACAGGCACATTCAAGCATATCATTGAATAGCAACAACTGATCTGGCTGACCTGGTCACCCCTTTGGCTGCATGTGCAATGAGCCACATGGATGAATTAGATATACACTCCAGGGTAGCTAGCTGGGGAGGCCACTTTTCCTGGACCATGTCAGCCTCAGCTCCTGCTAGGGTAGCTGATAGCTCATTGAGCAGATCCTTTTGGAGCCTAGTAAAATGTACCATAAAATTCAAGGACCTGATAGTAAAGATCATGGTGCATAGACTTGCTTCCCAAATCTGTCCATTGCCCTAGACTCCTGGTTAGGGGGATGAGCAGTGGAACTCCTCTCAGCTAGTTCCTTCTTAGTGGCAGCCGACACCACCATGGCATCTGCTGCTAATCTTTTTGCCCAGTATTGGTGATACTCAGTAGCTGAGAGTATCCTATCCAATCTCCCAGGAATTCATTTTATTGAATCAGGAGCCTTCCAAGCCCACTGAGCAATCAGCTTAATAAGGATGTCAGTAGGAGGGGTCACCCAGAAAGTAGATGGACAAGTTAAGGCCTGCAAGTACACAGATTCCTCAGAGGAAGGGTCTTTGAACTTCCAGTTACTCCTCTGAGGATTTCAAGGATGTCTCCAAAGAAGGCATCTTCTGGAAGTGACCGGGGGGAACCTCCCCGCCATCAAAATCCATGTCTTCAGTGACAATCTCTTCGGGGGGGGCTAGGCGTTTCCTCTCACAGTTTCTTCTGAGGGGCCTCATCAGTGGGAATATCTGAAGAAGACTCAGGAAAAGGGTGGTCTTTGGATGGTAATTCTTGCAGCCTTGGAGTTCGCTGTCTGGGCAGTGAGGTTGGTGTAAGCTCGGGAATGGTAGGGATCAAAAGGTGAGACTCTGGTAACATGGAGCCACCTGGGAAGTAGCTGTGGCCAAGGCTCTCTCCATGGCTTGGAAAGCAGGCCCCTCTAAGGAGGGATGGGAGCCCAGAACAGAGACAAACAAACTTGGAACCAGGGTCACACCCCACACAGTGAGACCCACCTCCAAGGCCTGAGCCGAGGAAAGACCCACAGCCGGCACAGGATGAAGTAATAAGGTCGGCTCTGAATACAAAACAGGAGTCGACTCAAACTTTCCGGACCCAATGGTGGAAGATGGATCCCAGGAACCCATCGGTTCCAATGGCACAGAGGGAGTCAGAGCCATGCCTGGAACCGAAGACAAACATGGTGTCAGTGCTGAGATGACTGGAGCCCATGTGATTGTAGTTGATAACTCTAAAAACTCTGAGGAGGTCAGTGGAGGAATATATGTAGGAGTACAGGAGGAAACTTCCCCTGCTCCAGGAGGGAGAGAGGGCTGAGAGGAAAGAGGAAGCTGGTCCACCAACCTCACATCAAGTTGAGAGAGACTCCTGGTGGAGCGAACTGACAGTCTGGAGGGAGAATCAGGTCTTTCTCAGAAGGGGCTTTGAAGCTGAGCCAGAAAGGGGTCAACTGTGGGGGAATATCTTATCCAGGGTGTATATAAAGTTTCAGTCTTTGGCACTGGGAGATGAGTTACAGGCTGTGGAGCCGTAGGAGATGTCGGTACCAACATAGTAACTAATGAAGTTGGTGCTAACATAGAGGTTGGTGCTGGTGTCGTAGCAGGAGTTGATGGCACCAAGATAGTAGTTTGTGCCGAGGACTCAGTACTTTGCAAGGTTCTTGGAACATTAGATCTCGGTTTTGTAGAAGATCCAGCAGAAGGGCTTTTATGCTTTTTTTGGTGTCAGCATCGATGGAGATGTCGGCATTGAGCGACTGAATTTTGAACCAGAGGGCAGAGAATACTGGTCGGCCTTGGACAAGGCTTCTTCAAAAGGTGCCCTTAGGAGCCCTCTGAGAATAAGTTTATTTTTATGTTCTACTAGGGTTCTGGTGCTAAAGCCCAGGCAGATAGAACACTCAATGTCAAGGTGCATAGCACCTAAGCAGTAGACACATTTTTCATGTTTGTCAGAGTTCAGGATTTTCCTGTTGCACTCTTGGCACTGTTTTAAATCCAGTGGTAGATTTAGATTTCTCAGCCATAATAACAAGAAAGGATAGACAATCACACTAGCAAAATCCTACCAACAATGGTAGGAAAGATTACCTATCGATAAGACAGAGAAGGGAAGAAAAACTACCAGCAATAGTAGGTGAGAAATACCAAGTGGTACAAGGTTAAAGGATGAAACAGTCACATGAAAAAGGAGGGTAGACTAAGTTATTATAAGTTCAGAAAATACTACTGTTAACTAGAAACAAGAATATTTAGAGTAGAAACGGTATATATATATATATATATATATATATATATATATATATATATATATATATATATATATTTACACACAGCTGAGAGAGAGAATCAGCTGACATCTTTCTATAATAGAGGCAAACAAGATCTGAGGTAATGTAGAGAGGGGCATTATGGGTAGACCTTTAGCTTGAGAGTTTTTTTGGGCTTTTGGCTGGCATGAGCTATGTAACAGCCATATCATTTCCGAGGATCGGAACTGTAACCCATCAATCAAGAATGGATGAAAATTGACATCAGAGTATAGGTTTTGCAACAGTTAACTATTTGAACAGCTACCATGATAGTCATAGCTCTCAACTGTCCAGACATTTGCAGAATTTCCATATTTTTGCCTCAGATTTTTGGTCTGTTCCTCATAACATTTTTGGTTTTCTGGTAAATCGAGGATTGAAGTCAGTAAGTAATTACAGACATTTGAATTTCAGACTTCATATTTTTCAGAAAACGTATGCTAAAGCAAACCTGTTATTCTAACAATTAAGTTTTTAAAATTTGCCCCTATTTTGGGCCTTTGTCCCCCATTATGTTTGGCTTTGTGCAGATTTCTTGTGCTAAGATACTGAGAGGTATGATCATGGTTAGCACACAACTAGACTACATTGTTCATTAGATCACAGTTGGCAGTATTTTTAACATCTGGGATCACTCCCAGAGTCTGATCAGATCTGATGGAAGATCGTACTCCCTTCCAAATACAGGGTGACATGAAGGACAACCTTAGCAAATCTAGTTCTTGCTCTAGATTGAGCAGCCAAGTTTGTAATAATTAGTGAAATTGTGGACTGAGGACCTAGTGGATTTTTAGAGTCTATGTCTTACATAAAAAGCCCATGAAGCAGCTAATGCTCTGGTGAATATGCTTTAAGTATTTCTGGTAACTGCCAGTTTATAAAATATTAAGAACTGCACTGCAGATCTATTTGGAAATAGACATACCAATGTGTAAAATAATTTCTAGCCAACAAAAGACACAAACAACTGGTAGGATTTTCTCAGTTTCCTATTTTTTTTCCTAGGGAAAGCTTAAGCTGTCTATGAACATCTAAATAATGAATAATTATTTCTCCCTTGTTTTGAGGGTTTCGAAATAAATCGGGAGGCTGAATAGTTGATTAAGATTGGATTCAGAAACGATTTTGACATTTAAGAACAAGTAGCCAGAAGGCTAACTCTATCTTTATGAAATGCCAAAAATGGAAGAATGCATACAAGGGCATGTAACTAACTCTTATAGCTGAGGGTGAGGGTACGAACAGGGCAATTTTCAAGGTCAAAAACTTTGAAGAATTAGCACTCTGGCACAAAAGGAGGAAGACCTACACAGTTTAAGTCCCAAAGAAGATTCACTCTTTTCCTTGGAGGATTAATCTGGAGAATGCCCTTGAAAACAGACTAACCCAATTAGAGTCAGATAAAGGAGGATCCAGTTACAACCAAGCAAAAAAATAGCTGAAATATGTTTCTCAACAAAAGTGTATGAAAAAACACATCTAATCAACTCAAAGATATTGAAGAGGAGGATCCCTGCTCTATTGGGCTCCCGTCCTCTATTCTGGCACCAGACAGGAATATTTTTTCTTGATGAATAAAATTTTCTAATATTAGTTTTTTAGCCTGTCTATAAATGTGCATGTCCTGATGAAAGGAATTAAAATGTTATCACTCATATTGAGAGTTTCAAGGTCAGTAGATTGGGATGCATAAGTCACTCCTTATCTGGAATACAGCATGAGAAGAGGAGTCGGGTACCAATCCATGGTCAACTGCCTGCTAAGACAGAATCAATTCTTAGTAAAAAAAAAAAAAAAAAAGGAGGTCAGAAGCAGTATCCTCAGAATGATTCTTCACATCTTTTGAAACACTTTGAGAAATAGAAGAAAGGTGAAAATGTATACAGAAAAGTACAGTTGTGTACACTTACCATAAATGTAGATGTTAGAGTGTATTCACTGTTGCAGTCATTACATTTGGGTAATCTGCTGGCAGGTTGCCCTCAGTCGGCCTGATTAACAAAGTCTTGGGTCCTGCATCGGTTGCTGTCCCTTCTTCCAAGACATCAGGTCGTCAGGGGTATAAAACATGCAGCCAACGCCATTACATCAGTTTTTCTTGCCCCAGATATCAGGTGCTCCCCAAATGGGGAGCCATATATTTAAATAATTTAAAATACACAAAAATATACCTCCAAACAAAAGCAAAAATACACCAAAAAGGCTTTTAAGCATAGTAAAGGAAAGTAGAGGTATATATTAAGAGAAAAACAGGGTTGGAGGGAGGGTAACCAGGACTGCAACAGTGAATACACTCGAACATCTACATTTATGGTAAGTGTACACAACTGTACTATGTTCTTCGTGTTTCACTGTTGCAGTCATTACATATGGGTAGATTCCCAAAGCTATGGTTGGGAGGATGGCTTTATAAGCATTAGGACCAGCTATAAGGCCCTGCAGGACAGCAGTGGCAAAGCCAGCTCTGGATTTAGACAAGAAAGGTAAATGTTAATGTTTGGTGAATGTATGAACTGAGCTCCAGGTAGCAGCTTCTAGAATTTCTCTGGTAGGAACACCTCTGAGAAATACTGTAGAAGGAAATGCAGCCCTGGTGGAATGAGATCTGATCCCCTGGGGGATAGTTTTACCATGGTGCATACAGCAGAAATTAATACAATGGCTTATCCATTTGGAAATAGTCTGCTTTGAAATAGACTTTCCCTCTACCCCTGCAGCAAATGCCACCAGTAGTTGGTCAGATTTTCTTAGAGATTTTGTCCTGTTTAAGTAAAATCTAAGTTGTCTGTGTAAATCCAATAAATGCAGAATCCGCTCCCCCTTGCTCTGTGGGTTGGGAAAAAAGTTGGCAAATTAATGGTCTGATTAAGGGCCACACTGGATACCACCTAAGGCATGAAGGATGGATTGGTCCTGAGAGACACCCTGTCCGCATGAAAAATAATGAAAGGGTCCACTGCCATAACAGCCTGTAATTCGGAAATCCTTCTAGCTGAAGTGACTGCTAAAAGGAAAGCTGTTTTCCAGGAGAGAAATTTTAAGTCTGCAGTAGCAGCTAGCTCAAAAGGAGGGAGAGTGAATTTTTCCAGTACAAAACTGAGGTCCCAGGCAGGGGCTGGGGCTCTTCTGGGTGGTCTTAAGTTTTTGGCCCCTCTGAGATACTGCTTTAGCAGAGGATGAGAAAAGAGGGGAGGTTCTGTGTTGTAATGAGCTGAAATGGCTGAGGCATGGATTTTTATGGAAGAAAAGGACAGGCCCGTGTGAAGCATCTCAGTTAAGTATTGTAAAATCTGAAGAATATTGGGCACTGCTGTGCTTATTCCTTGTGATTGATTCCAGGCACAGAATCTTTTCCATTTGTCAGCATAAGATTTTCTAGTGCTAGGCCTTCTTGCCTCCAATATGACATCCATCACAGGTTTGCTGAGGGATGCTAAGGGTGAATTTAGGTGATTAGCCACACTGCAGGATTCAAAGTTTGGAGCTGAGTGTGCAGAATTTGGTTGTTCTGCTGAGACCGTAAGCAAGGTGTCTGAGGCAGGTGCCACGGTGGAAGGTGTGACACATTGCATAGGAGTGGGTACTAGTGCTGGCGAGGCCAGTCTGGAGCAATCAAAATCATTTTAGGTTTGTTCTGTTTGACTTTTAGTAGAACTTTGGAGAGCAGAGGCAGTGGGGGAAAAGCATAGACTGATACGTTTTTCCAGCTGAATGATAGAGCATCCACTTTCCAGGCTTTTTTGTGAAGAGTTCTTGTGCAGAATTTGTCCAACTGGTAGTTCTGGGGTGAGGCAAAAAGATCTATGTCTGGACTCCCCCATTTGCGTGTCAACATGTTGAAAATCCGTGGTTCCAGTTTCCATTAGTGTGGGTCCATGAGATTTCTGCTTAGTTCGTCTGCCAGAGTATTCAGCTTTCCTGGCAGGGATTGAGCTTGTAGTTGTATTTGATAGGTCAAGGCCGCGTTCCACAATGCCATGGCTAGTCTGCAAAGGGGGTAGGAGTGCGTACCCCCCTGCTTGTTTATGTACCACATAACTGTGGTGTTGTCTGTCTTTATCATTAATTGTCCTGGATGAAGGTAGTCCTTGAAGGCTGTCAGTGCATTCTGTACAGCTAGCATCTCTTTTTGATTGATATGAAGGTGCATTTGATTTGGGCTCCTTTTGCCCTGAATGCACTTCCCTGCCAGATGAGCCCCCCCAAGCATAGTCTGATGCGTCTGTAGGTAGGGGTTGGGCGGCAGGGGGTGGAGTGAATGGCAGTCCCTTGTTTTGGTGGCAGGCCACTGCCCACCATAGGAACTCTAGTTGCAGGCAAGGTATGATAGGAATCATTGTTTTCAGGCTGTGACAATGTTGACTCCATAAACTTTTTAAGTACCACTGAAGTTTCCTCATATGCAGTCTTGTATATCGAATTAGAAGACTGTAGGAGGCCATGAACCCCAAGGCTTGCAGAATTTGTCTTGCAGATAGCAGGGTTTTTGTGGACAAATGATTTGCTTTTCTGGCTTAAGATAAGCCATCTGGGCAGTTGTATTCAAGCTTGCACCCAGGAATGTAATTTTCTGAGAGGGTACCAGTTGTGATTTCTTTTCGTTTATGGTGTACCCTAGACAAGTTAGAATCCTTTTTACAAATGCCAGATGTTTTAGAAGAATGTCCTTGTTTTCTGCCTGAATTAGACAATCGTCCAGGTATGGATATAGATTTGAATATTCCTTTGCCTGCAAAATGCAATTACTGGAGCCAGGCACTTTGTGAAGACCCAGGGCGCAAAGGGCAGTGCAGAGAACTGGTAATGCAAGTAACCTGCTTTGAAGCAGAGGTATCTTCTGCAAGATTCCCTGATTGGGATATGTAGGTAAGCCTCTTAAGACTAGAGTTACCAACCAGGCATCTTTGCCATGCATAGGAAGTAACTGTTGAAGAGTCAGCAAATGTCAAGAAATGTGTTTAGAAGAGATAAGTCCAGAATTGGATGCCATGATTCATCTTTTCTGGGTACCAGGTAAAGTCTTGAATAGAAACCTTGTCCATTTTCCTCTTCTGGTACTGGTTGAATAGCCCCCATATGTTCATGGGGGACAGTACTTGCTTCTGGGCCTCTGCCCACTGATGTGGGATACTATATTTAAAAAACATTGTCCTGGGTTATACGTTGCCAGTTTCTTGCATGAAGTGCCAGTTTTCCCCCCAAAGGGGTGGCTAAAATGTAAGTGCTTGGTAAGTGTAAAGGGAAGTCATTGAGACTGTTTACCATAGGGAGGTGCCTTGCTGTTTCCAGATTTGGTGGAGGAGACACCCCATTGTTTTGTTCTAAAAGTCCCTTGTGACTGAAACCTGGAGCCTTTGGAATGTCTGGGTTTGACTTGAGTGGCTTTCGAAGGAACTGGAAAGGACCAGTTCTTAGTAGGCCAGTGCCTACTAAATCTTGGAGGTTGCACTTATAAGAAATCTTTAACAGTTTGCATAGATTTAGCTTTATCTTCCATCTTTTTTAAAACTTCTTCAGCCTTACTACCAAAGAGACGGTCCTATTGTAAAGGAGCATCCAACAACTTTGCTTTAACATGATCAGACAGAGTTTGCTCTTTGAGCCAAGCATGCCTTCTTAGCACAGACCCAGTTACAGCAGCCCTGCAAGAGGCCTCCAAAGAATCAAAACCACATTGCAAAGTATGTTTTCCAACTTGTTCAGGTGAATGCAATAAATCCTGTAAATTTTTATTTTCCACACAGTCAGAAATTAATATAATTTTCTGTTTAAGTAGTCCCATGACATGCTGTTGATATTTAAGCATATGAAATTGACAGTTTAAAGCCCTGATTGCCAAGGTTGCAGAAGTGTAAACCTTCTTACCCCATCTATCCAGCACCTTGAAATCTCTATAAGAAGGGGTAGGATTTTTTTGCAATAGAGGCCTTAATGCCCTTGGGACCCTGAGAAATGGTTTCAGGATCTGCAATAGGATTTTTGAAAAGGAATTTGTGGGAGTCAGGAACCCTGTAGTATCTGTCTGGCTTACAAGGAGCTGGAGGCAGAGAATCAGGAGCCATACTACATTCTGAAGAAAACATCAACAACAATGTCTAGAACAGGAGGTATAGCCAAAGGCCTATGTAGCGAAGAAGAAGAAAATCCCAAGTCTCTTTTTAGATTCAGAGAAATCCTGACATTCCCAGTGGAAATGTTCCCTTAAGGTATGTAAAGTTTTCCCAAAAGAAAATCCTCAGGGGGAGAAGCAGAAGGAATGGAGTCTTCTGCATCAGAGTCCTCATAAGTAGGTATAGACAAATCCTGTTCATTTGAAGAGTCAAAAGAAATAG
Organism: Protopterus annectens; assembly: GCF_019279795.1. NCBI lineage: Eukaryota > Metazoa > Chordata > Ceratodontiformes > Protopteridae > Protopterus > Protopterus annectens. The sequence goes on from NC_056731.1 coordinate 492,804,045, forward strand.
AATCCTATTCAGAAGATTCATAATCAATGTTTTGCCCAGGGCCCCTTAGAAGGGGGGGGGGGAGTTGGCTACCCCTGATCAGAGTAATTAAATCTTCAGCCATTTTAATCATTTGTTTTTTAGGCATAGGGGCCTGCACATGTGGCTCAGGTGTCAATTTTTCAGACATAGATTTAGATTTTGGCCTTAGTTTTGAAGATGGCGTTGGTCTAATATACAAATCTGTAGGCCTGAAAACACCCTCAGAAGCCGGTGCCTGCACAGCGGCTCCGGACCCATCTAAGGTAGAGACATCCGTGGGTTCCATAATTGAAGCATCTCGCGGCATACCGGACTCCGAATGGGTCTCTGTAGAGAATCAGAAGTAGCGGGTATATTAGGGGCTGCAAACGCCTCACTGAGTACCGGCGAACTGGCGACTGGCTTAGGAGAAGCGTCATTGTCAGTTTTGGACCTCGACGGCCTCGGTCTTTTTCTTTGCGTTTTTTTAGGTATTCCGGTAGTCGGATTGCTAACCGATGACATTTCTGTATAATTAAAGCATGATCCAAAATATTTAAAAGCAAAAATATACAGACGTTTAATAGTGTGTTGATTAAATTTAGCACAAAACCGACAGCAAGGTACGTTGTGGTCAGGGCCTAGGCAAGGAATACAGTACAAATGAAAATCCTTATGAGGTATTTGCTCCCCACAAGTAATGCAATTAATAACTTTTACTGACATTGGTAAGGAGCAAGAAAAAGTTTCCCCAATGGGGTACTTAGCTTTTTAGTTGAAGACTTCGGTTCTGAAACTTGAAAACAAAAATTTCAGGAGTCGGCCGACCGGCACTTGCGAACTGCTTCTGCTTCGGGCACCGTGCAGCAAGAAAGACTGATGTAATGGCATCGGCTGCATGTTTTATACCCCTTGATGATCTGACAGCAACTGACGCAGGACCCAAGACTTTGTTAATCAGGCCGTCTGAGGGCAACCTGCCAGCAGATTACCCAAATGTAATGACTGCAACAGTGAAACACGAAGAACATTTTTCCCTTCCAAATTATCAAGCAGGATAATCAAAGTTATCAATTATGTTGTCATTCTTTGGCTTGCAAGGAACTCTGGAGCAAAACAGACAGATTTTTCTATATTGCACAGATGCAAATAAGTCTATTTGAGGACCTCTGAACTTAAGAGTGAGGTGAAGGAAGATCCATCATTCATTCATGACAGTCTGTCCTGGACCTGCTTAGAAAATCTGACAGTATTCAGATGGAATGGGATACATATTGCTTGTAGAAAGATAGTGTTGAACTGGCCACTTCCCAAGCTGCCATGGTTGGTTTGCAAAGATGTAAGACTTTCTCCAGCTTGTTTATGTACCACATAAAGTTATTGTCTATCACCCACAGCTGGCAAAGAGCTTTAAGATCATTGACTCAGGCTATTATTTCCTTGATATTTATTTGAGTGGCCTTTTATGTGCAAGGGGGTCCAGACACCCTGAACTTTAATATACTGGTAGCAAGCTCCCCATGCACATTCTGAGACATTTGTCACTATACAAAGAGGATTCCAGGACTGGAGTCCACATGTTTGATCCACCAAAGAAGGCCCTGAAATAAGGAATAATTGGAATGTGTAGATTAGACCATTCATGTGCTGGGATCACACTGACCTAAGATAGCACTTGATTTTCCTCATTTGGTGCTTGTCATGAGGAAACATCAGAATAGTAGAAGCCATGAATTCTAAGGCTTTTGGAAATTCTCTAGATAAGGCAGGCTTCTCATGTTTTCTATGCTTCTGTCTTGTCTGGTGGAAGAAATACCTTATGTAAAGTGGTATCTGTTAGGTGACCAGACTGGAAGAAGGGATGGGAGAAGTTTTTTTTTTTTTTTTTTTTTTTGAATGAGAGCGAATCTTATGTTCTGAAGAAGGCTCACAGAGAGTTCCAAAGCCTGTAGCAGGTGAACTAGGCAATTGTCTAGGTGAGGATAGATGTTTATTCCTTAGAGCCTGCAAAAGGTTATAGCTACAGACAGGCACTTTGTGAACATAAGTGACACTGAAGAAAGCTCAGAGAGTAAGCTGATGGTGCAAGTCCAAGAGTATGAATATGAAATTCTTTGTGATTTGATGACAGAACTATGTAAGTGTCCTTTAAATCCAGAGTTACCAATAGAACACTGGGGAGTAAAAAAATGTCGATAGAGTTTGGCGAGTGAGCGTTTTATAATGAAGAACTCTTAAAAGGTCTCAAGTCTGGACATGTCTAGATTTGGCCTCCAGTCCACTTCCTTCCTGAGGTCTAGAAGGAGTCTTGAATAATATCCTTTTCCCCCATAAGTGAGGAGGCACTTCTATCACCCATACTGGAAGAAGGTTTGAAATAATAGAAAGCATAAGATTTCCTTGGTCTTTGTGAACATGAGTACCATGTAACATGGGTGGCTTGGAGTCCCATTGAAGCTTATAACCACTTCTTATGAATCTGAAATAATTTTCTCATAAAAGGAAGAAAAGAAAAGGTCTGCCAGCAATTTTGGGAGGGGGTGGAAAATAGGAAGGGGAACAGGAACTGAAAGGAAATATTCAGGGCTGATATCTATTATTGCAGGTGTCCTGGAACCCACTCTACTCCTTTTTAAAGTAATTCTTTTTCTTAAATTAACCTTTCCTGACAAAGCATTTAGATTCTGTTTTACAACGAGTGAGTCTGGTTTTTCAAGATAATTTCAGTTATATTTGGGGAATGGAGAAAAATAAGTCTCTAAAACAGCAGCATTTGTTTACAGTTTTCCTGCATATTTTACTTAAGTCATTTTTATGTCCTCTAGAATGTTATTCCAGTAAGCTGGAACCATTTTGGGAAAACCTCTTTCTGTCATTATCAGTTTAAATGCAGCCCTGGCTAGCAGCACTCCATCTGCACTGCAGAGAGTAGGCCTGTTGTCTCTCAAAATATTTTGTTTATGAAGTAGGGTAATAAATATTAAGCAGTTTGAGGGCAAGTTTAGCAAAAGGGAAGTCCTTGCTTGCACTGGTAACCAATTACAATTTGATAAGGTAGTACAGCAGTTCTCTTCATCTATAGCCAGATGAAAAAAAATGAGCATTTTATTCTGGATTGTTTGAATTAGTATGGTGTTTTGGGAAATGGTTGGGAGGGCATACTCTAGTCTAAGTATCAAAACACTAACTGCAATGGTCCACCTGGCTTCTAAAGTGAGCAAATTTGAGACTGTAGGAGACTTTAAACTGTGACAGTACTTTGTAAAGTATTGTTTAAGTATGCGAGGTAAATGTTAAGTTCTGATCTAATGCAAGTCCTGGGTAGTAATTGAAAAACAACCACTACAGAAGTCAAGAATAGTCATTTTACTACAATCTCTATGGTGTTGTGGGTATAAAATGGCATGATTATGGCCCGAGAGACAGCCAGAAAGAAAAGATGTGATGGGTCACCTCAACAGAAAATACAATTGTGTAAGTAAACTTACCGTAACAGTCGATGCTTGAATAGATCACCGTTTCAGTACCGCGTGCCACATGCAATGCCCTGGCAAGGATCAAAGCAGCTAGCCAGGTTCCAAAGCTTTAGTGCACCTTCCAAAAGCCCTAGCCACAGAACATCTTAAGGTGAGCAACATACAATCAGTGGCTAGGGTGGCAAAACTTCAGAGCTTTCTTGTCCCAGAAGAGGGAGGCTACGGACCTGTTAGATAACAGAAATAATACAAATTCCACAGCCTGATATAAAAACATCTACAAAGTGGGGTTGGAGGGTGGATGCATCTACCACAAAGTACAGTTTTGTACCTACCATAAATGTAGATGTCCGAGAGGTATGCATCTGCAGTCCTAACAAATGGGTTGTCCTGGCCTCAGGCAGCCCTTCGGTCGGCCGGATTCCAAAGTCTGGGTCTGGCCTCGGCTGGTGTCGCACTTCACCCGACGTCATAGCTGCAGTTCTTCGGGTATAAAGGCATCAGCCGACGCCATTTTCCTCAGTGTTTCTTGCCCCAGATGCCAGATGCCCTCTAGAAGGCTAAATTTGGATAAATGCAAATGTTTCCAAACAACAGAGAGCAAATAGAAATAAACATGTATGTACATATATACAAACAAATACACCATAATAGATTCCCCCAGCTAGCTACAAGATGGGCAAATACCCTAGGAGTACCACAGAGGGGAAGGAGGGTGGGTAATCCTGACTGCAGATGCATACCTCTCGGACATCTTCATTTATGGTAGGTACAAAACTGTACTATGTCCTTCAAGGATGCATCTGCAGTCCTAACAAATGGGTAGAATACCATAGCCAAACTGGGGGAGGAGGCACTATGGAGGAACTAAGAGTTTTATGGTGTAGTGAAGATCCCTTGCAAAACAGCAGTGGCAAAGCCTGCTCGGGATCTGGAGTATAAAGGCAGATTATAATGCTTGGCAAATGTATGCATGGAGCTCCAAGTAGCAGCCTCTAAAATGTCTTTGGTAGCCACTCCTCGTAAGAAAGCTGTAGTAGTGGCTGTAGCCCTTGTGGAGTGAGGTCTGATGTTTTCTGGAGTTGCCTTTCCATGAAAAGAGTAACAAAATCTAATGCAATTTCCTATCCATTTTGAGACTGTCTGTTTTGAAATTGCTTTTCCTTCCCTTCCTGTTGCATATGCTACCAGAAGCTGGTCAGTTTTTCTATTGTTCTTGGTTCTGTCCAGGTAGTAGCGCAATTGTCTGTGAACATCCAAGGTATGCAGCAACCTTTCCCCCTGTTCTGCGGGTTGGGGAAGAATGTTGGTAGGTGTATTGCTTGGTTTAATGATACCCTGGAGACCACCTTTGGCATAAAGGTAGGATTAGTTCTCATGGACACTATCCTGATGGAAGATACGGAAGGGCTGTACTGTCATTAATGCCTGTAATTCAGAAACCCTTCTAGCTGAAGTGATTGCAAGCAGGAATGCAGTTTTCCAAGATAAGTACTGTAATTCTGCTGTTGCTGCTGGTTCAAAAGGGGAGAGTGTCAATTTTTCTAACACAAAGTTCAAGTCCCAAGTAGGCAATGGTGGTTTCCTTGGTGGCTTTACATTTTTAATTCCTCTGAGAAACTGCCTGAGTAGAGGTTGAGAAAAGACTGGAGGATCCATGTTGTATCCTGCTGAAATTGCTGATGCATGAATCTTAATGGAGGAGTAATACAGACCATTGTGGAAAAGCTCTGCTAAGTATTCCAGGATGTTAGCTATGCTTGGCAGTGATGCCTCCACTCCTTTTGTTGCACTCCAAATGAGATATCTTTTCCATTTTGCTGAATAAGTTTTCCTTGTTGAGGGTCTGCGAGCCTCCAAGATAATGTCTTTAACCCTTTGAGATAAATCTGGGTTATTTTTCCTTATGTAATGTTCCAAGCAGCTAGCTGCAGTGTTTTCAAGTTTGGATGCAGGATTTTGAATTTGTTCTGTGTTAGCAGTAGAGGCACAGTAGGGGCAGAGGCCATGTGTGTTCCCGGGACATACTCCTCAGTAGCGGGTACCAATGTTGCCTCGGCCAATCTGGAGCAATCAAGATGATCCTCGGGTGATCTTCTTTTATCTTCAGTAGCACTTTGTGCATCAAAGGAAGAGGTGGGAATGCATATGCTGTCAGGTTTTCCCAACTGAAGGATAGGGAGTCCACCTTCCAAGCAAGTGGGTGGTATGTCCTTGTGCAGAATTTTTTCAATTGGTGGTTGTGTGGGGATGCGAACAGGTCTATTTCTGGTTGTCCCCATTTCCTTGTGATGGGTTTGAAGATGTCTGGATGCAGCATCCATTCGTGGGCATCCGTGGTGGTTCTGCAAGATGTCTGCCAGTATATTTTCCTTTCCTGGCACAAATATGGCTTGGAGCTGAATGCTGAGGCTCAGGGCCACATTCCAGAGGTCCATTGCCATCCGGCACAGAGGATATGAATGTGTGCCTCCCTGTTTGTTGATATACCACATAACTGTGGTGTTGTCCGTCCTTATCAGCAAATGACCCTGTTGAAGAAATGGACTGAATGTCTGAATTGCCTGTTTTACTGCCAGCATCTCTTTTTGGTTTATGTGTAGGTTCATCTGGTCTTGAGTCCATAAGCCTTGTATGCACTTGTCCACTATGTGTGCCCCCCAACCGAGGTCTGAGGCGTCCGTGGTGATAGTCTGGCTTGGGTGAGGCCTGTGGAAGGGCAGCCCTTTGTTCAATTGACAGGCCTGGGCCCACCACTGGAATTCTTGCTTCAGGCATGGAATTATTGGAATTTGGGTTTCTAGGCTGTGCTTGTGCTGAGACCATAAATTCCTCAGGTACCATTGTAACTTCCTCATATGTAGTCTGGCATGTGGAATTAATATTATGCAGGATGCCATGTAACCCAAGGCTTGCAGGATTTTCCTTGCTGTAAGCTGGTTCTGCGTTGTCAATGCCATGAAATAGAGTGGTAGCTGCTTGTGTTTTTCTGCTGTGAGGAATGCCATCTGGTTTAATGTGTCCAGTTCTGCACCCAGGAAGGTTATCCTTTGGGATGGTATCAGCCTTGACTTTTTTGTGTTGACTGTGTATCCCAGGGCTTGCAGCAGGTGAATAACCTTTTTCAAATCTTTTGTTAATTTGTCTTTGCTGTCCGCTTGTAACAGGCAGTCGTCCAGGTATGGATAAATTTGAATTCCCTGAAGCCTGCAATGAGCAATTACTGATGCCAGGCATTTCGTGAATACTCTGGGTGCAGTAGATAAGCCAAAAGGCAATGCTGAGAATTGATAATGCTCTGATCCTGCAAGAAATCTGAGGTATCTTCTGCAATTTGGTCGTATGGGGACGTGCAGGTATGCCTCCTTGAGATCCAGAGTCACCAGCCAAGACTCCTTGCCCAGCATGGGAAGAAGCTGCTGTAGGGTCAGCATCTTGAATTTTGGAACAATGAGATATGTGTTCAGAGCGGACAGGTTGAGAATGGGTCTCCATTGGTTTTCCTTTCTTGGCACCAGGAAAAGTCTGGAGTAAAATCCTTGCCCTTGTTCCATAGACGGTACCTTTTCTATAGCTCTCATCCTTATTAAGTGGTCTATTTGTTGTAGAGCGCTTGTCTTTTGATTTGGAGGTAGGTTTGGCATTCCTCTCTTCCTTGGTAGAGTATGGAAGTGAAACCTGTAACCTTTGTCTATTGTCTGTAAAATCCATTTGTCTCCTGTGATGTAATGCCAGTTTACTGAAAATAAGGCTAACTTTCCGCCTAAGGGTGCTTCTAGCTGTTCCCTGGTAGGCGGTTTCAGAGCCAAGTCACTGTGATTGACCTGTGGAAGTGGTAGTGGTTGGATCTGTGGCAATACTTCGCAGGTTGTTAGGCTGCCACTGACATCCCCGGTAGGCACCTCTGGATTGACCTCTGCCTCTTGGGTGCCTATTCCTGCCTCTCTGTGCTCTGGTGGTGTCTGGAAAGGACCAATTCTTGGAAGGCCAGTTCCTACTAAACCTTGGTGGCTGGACCTGTAAGAAATCCTTGACTGTCTGGACAGATTTTGCTTTCTCTTCCACCTTCTTCAGCACTTGCTGTGCAGGGGAGCCAAACAAATTGTGCTTATCCATAGGAGCATCTAGGAGCTTTGATTTTACATGGTCTGGTAAGGACTGCTCTTTTAACCATGCATGCCTTCTGATCACTGTACCAGTCATAGCTGATCTAAAGGAAGCCTCCAGTGCATCATAGCCGCATTTTAAGGAATGATTACTGACCTGCTGAATGTTATGTACCATTTCTAGAAGAGACTTTCGGTCCAAAGGTTCAGGCGAGGACAGTTTAGTTAACTGATCTAACATAAATTCCTGATACTGAATCATGTGGAATTGACAGTTTAAGGCCCTAGCCGAAAGAGTAGCAGAAGTATAAACTTTTTTACCCCATCTCTCTAAGGCCCTAGATTCCCTTTCAGAGGGGAGGGTTTTTTTGGCAGAGGTAGCTGCTACAGCCTTGGGGCCCTGTGAAATAGTTTCAGGATCTGCAAAAGGAGCCTTATACAAGTGATAATGTGGGTCCGGAACCCTGTAGTATCTGTCGGGCTTAGCAGGGAATCAGGGGCAGTACAAGCATCATTAAATGCATCATCCACAACTGTAAGTACTGGAGGAATGGCTAAAGGCCTATGCTGTGGCAAATGCAAAAAGGTCCTAAGCCTTTTCCTAGAGTCTGAAAAATCCTGGCCCTGCCATTGAAATTGTTCCCTCATAGCATGCAAGGTTTCCCCAAAAGAAAATTCCTCAGGAGGAGAGGCAGAAGGAATGGAGTCTTCTGCATCAGAGTCCTCATATGGAGAATAAGGGCCCTCAGGAGGGTTTGTATTTTGTGAATCATCTGAGGAGTAATCAGTAGAAACTGGCTCAGGGGGCTCTGCTCTAGGCCTCTTCTCTGGAGGGGGGGAAAGAGGCCCTGTCAGGGCGAGACTGGGTTCCCCTGATCAAAGAAATGAGATCCTCTGCTAGACTAAGCATTTGAGTACTAGAGCTAGGCCTGTGAGAGGGGGCTTTAGTAGGCACGGCCTTTGAAGATTTGGCTGCTTTAGCCCTGGCAAAAGCCTTAATAGACGTGCAGGAGTAGATACATCTAGGGGGATAGTATCTGATAAATCCTGAGAAACTGTAAGAGCAGGTGGAATTTCAGTAGCAGATTCAGCCATGCTGGAAGAGGCCTCGGTAGTAGGAGGCATGCTTTCGGCCGAAGAACCGCAGACTCGGTTTCAGCCGAAACAGAGACACTCGCGGTTGGCTTAACCGCGGTTTCGGCCGAAACCATGGACCGCGAGTGTCGGTCCTTTTCCTTACGCTTTTTAGCTAAATGTGAAGTCAGAGTCTCCGACGGCATGATATAAGCAAAAGCGGAGCCGAAAAACTCCTCTGCAAACTCTGACCGACGTCTAAGTGTCCGTCGGTTGAAGGAAGCACAGGCTAGACAAGCTGCTACGTCGTGGTCTGGGCCTAAACAAGGTAGGCAGTAAGAGTGGAAATCTTTATGAGGTATTTGTTTCCCACAAGTTAAACAGTTATTCACTTTTTCTGACATCGGCTGAGGCAAGAAAGAGTCCCCAACGGGTAATTAGCTTTTAGAAGTCTTCGGTAGTAGCAATCTCTGGTTCTGACCGACCGGCACTTGCGAACAGCTTCTGCTTCGGGCGCCACGCGGCAAGAAAGACTGAGGAAAATGGCGTCGGCTGATGCCTTTATACCCGAAGTACTGCAGCTATGACGTCGGGTGAAGTGCGACACCAGCCGAGGCCAGACCCAGACTTTGGAATCCGGCCGACCGAAGGGCTGCCTGAGGCCAGGACAACCCATTTGTTAGGACTGCAGATGCATCCTTGAAGGACATCAGTGATTCATTCAAATATCTAATGTTATGGTCAGTTTACTTACAGAACTGCACTACATTCCTAATTAGACCACTGCTGCAGTAGCCACAGCTATACGGGAAAACTACAAGAGCTTAGAAAGAAGATTCAGACCCAGCAGCCCATAGAGATCAATTCCAGCAAACCTTCTTCGGACCTAGAGAAAGACTCATTTGTAATGATTGGCAAAGGCGTGTACAGATGATTAAGCTACTGCCTCTAGTTTCCTCTGAGTCTCCACTTCCTTCTAAGAAATAGCCAGAGCCTCTGGTAGAAAGGACCATAACTTTTGCTTGGAAATGTCAGGTTCGAGAGAGCATTTATTTACAATGGGAGGGAACAGGGAGGTTTGATTGGATAAAGAGGAACTCTTTGAAAGGGAGGAAGGGAAACCCACTGCCATTTGTACCCGTTTTGAATGATTCGCAGAACCTAAGTGTTTGAATTTATTGGTGGCATACAGAAAAGTGAAATAGCTTTAAAGGATTGACAGTGTGGGGTTGCTTGGGGGGGGGCAAGATGGGGCATATACTCATAGGTTCATAGGAAGGTACTAGGCTATCGGCCCTAGGACCTATACAACCCTAGCCAAAAAAAGGACCCTGGCTTTCGCCACCCAAAAAAATAATTTTCCTGTGCCCCTGTCAAGCAGAGCCACAGAGGTGATCCCTGGGGTGAATTTCCTATTTCCCATCCAATCATCAAGATTTTTCTTGAAGAGTGCTAATGAGGAGCTTTGTTTGATATAGATAGGTAGTTTGTTCCAGAGTATTGGGAAGTCTCTGGGACAGGAATCTATCCCTCCAGCATGTTCTGTTTATTGTGGTGACAAGATTTAGGTACCTAAAGCGTGTAGCTCGGAGGGATTGGGATTTCTTTAAGGGGAGCATGTCCTACAGCTCTGGGTTTGACATAGCTTTGTATGTTCGGCAGAGATTGCCTCCGAGTAGGTGATATGCGATAGAGTAAAGCTGGAGTTTTTTGAGAATGTCTGCGTAGGGCATCTGTTTGAGACTGGTAGTCCTCTTTGCGAGGTATTTCTGTGGCATTTCCAGTTGTAGATATCTTGTGAGGTACATACCAAAAGGGGCATTGTACTCTATAATGGGTCTAATGAGTGATGAGTAGAGGGGAACAATGACCTCTCTGTTCCTGGATGAGAAACCTTTTGTGATGAGGTGTGCCATGTAGAAGGATTTCCTGACTACTGTGGCAATGTGATTATCAAAGGAGAGACTACTGTCCACCTGTGTCCCAAGGTCTCACACTTTTGGTGTTAAGTAGACTACTGCCTATGTGATAGCTCATGGGTACAGAGGTTTTAATAAAGGGGATGACAATGCACTTTTTGGCATTGAGCTTGAGGCCACGGCTTTGACACCAGGCATCTGTCTCAGTAAGGCCCTTTTGTAGGATGTCCACATCGTTAGGAGTTTCAATTATGGCTCCTAGATTGCAGTCATCTGCAAACATCATTAGCTAAAGACCTTCTGTGTTAGCCTGTACTTCAGAAAAGTAGATATCAAACATAAGAGGACCCAGGACTAAACCCTGTGGTACTCCACTCGTTACTGGTCTGAAGTCGGATTTGGAGTCTGCTACTTAAACAGTGTGGGTTCTGTCAGTGAGCCAGTTGGCAACCCATCTTGTGACATAGGGATTTATACAGTGTTTAGTGAGTTTATCTATAACTCCAGAGCGGGGGATGGTGTCAAAAGCTTTGGCGAGATTTAGACAGACTGTGTGAATCACCTTACCCTCGTCTACGGCTTTGGTGACTGCTTCAGAGAAGTCAATCAGGTTTAGGAGACATGATCTGCCTTTTACAAACCCGAACTGGGTGGGATCCAGAGTTTGGAGATTACCACCGTCTTTGTTTATAAGTTCCATGATGATATGTTCCATGGCCTTGCAGACCAGGCTCGTTAGGCTAATGGGGCGGTAGTTCCCAGGGTCCGTGGTGGCTGCCCCTTTGTGGAGTGGGATAACCATCGCTGTGCACTATTAGGTGGGCACAAAGCCTTAGGTGAGGCTATGATTGAACATGGTGCTTAGGTGGGGTGCCAGTTCATTCTGTAGTTCATGTAGAAAGCAGCCTGGGATGTTGTCAGGTCCCATGGATGCTGTGTTCTTGGCTTTGGAGAGTGTTTTTTTTACCTGTACAGGAACTTTGCATTCTTCCGGTATAGTGATGGTCCCTTTAGGGAGTGAGGGGAGGGTAAAGTTAGCACTGAACCTATCTGCCAGGATGTTGGTAATATCAGTTGATTCGGTATATTTAGTGCCATTGTGCTGCAACTCAAAGGGCATTTAAAGTCAGATTAATGGAACATGCCAGAGATATTGTCAATAATAAAGAAGAAAGTTCTGTGGCTATGCATTTTAAAAAATTTCATGATGGTAAAAATGAGGGGTTACAAGGCAAAGTGTTGGAAAAAATAAATGTGTCTTGTTTTGATGCTCATAATGTTAAACAATATTTATTATTTAAAGAGGCAGTTTATATTTTAAAGTTTGGCACTTTGTACCCTCAGGGTTTAAATGAAGATATGAATTGGAGGGTATTAATTTAATTGTTTTGTGATTTTTTGATTGTAGTTAGTTAATTAATTGTTTAATTAATTATTTGTTAGTATATATAATGTGGATGTTTTCCAAGTTCTTTACTCCTTGAAGGCTATGACCGAGACGTCAGAGGAATAAAGTGTGTTCTTTCTAGATTTGTGGATTACTTCTTGGTTGTTTTTTGTAACTCAAAGCAGATCTGAGTGTTGCCATTGAGATTCTTGACATAGCTATAGAATGCTTAATGGTTGTCTTTAGAATCAGTGGTGATTTTGTTTTCATAACTAGCTTTGGAAGATTTTATGAGGGATCTCAGCTTCTGACTGCGGCTGACCAGGGAGTTCTTCCAGTCATGGGATTTTACTCTTTTTTGCAACAGTTTCTTTCTTCTGTTGTAGAGTTTATGGCAGGGGACCACCAGATTTGCTTCCTTTTTTTGGATGATAGCATCTTGGTTCTGTTAGGGATAGCACGATCCATGCACTCGTGTAAGTGCTTATAAAGTGCATTTGTGTATGATTCAAAAGTCGAACCTCTATTGTCTGTCTGCATGAGTGTCGTGAAGTTTGCCACTTCTGTCTTAAGAAACGTGAAGTTGGCTTTAGAGAAAATTTTTTATGGTGGTTTCCCTAATGGGGGGTGGCAGCAGAATGTGGATGTCTAGGCTAATTTGCTTGTGGTCGGATCTGCCCAACAAGGAATTGACCTCTGGTGTGGAACACCAGTTGCCCATGTTGGTAATGACCAGGTCTAGGATATTGCTGCCCCTGGTGGGGGTGTGGATAAGTTGATCCAAGGCGTTGGAATTTATGAATTCCAGAAAATGTTAAGCAAAAGAGTTGGTACACGAGTAATTTTCAGTGGAGTAGTTGAAATCACCCTTTATTAGTGTGTTGGGTTGTACTGTAATATTTTCCAGTGTATCAAGAAATGAGGAGTGGGAATCTTGGTGCATGGTGGGGGATCTGTAGCAAGTTACAATTTGGATTACAGTCTTGCCCAGAGTTAGTTGCACTTGGATAATCTCAGATGCATTATGCTGAGCAACTAGCCTGGAGGTGTGGATATCCTTAATGAATATGGACATGCCTCCAACTTTAGTGTTTCGGTCCAGGTTAGGTGGCCGAAAGGTGTGGTATGAATTATAGCCTGGTAATGCAGGGGTGCTCTCTGAAGCCTTGAACCAGGTCTCTATCACTGCACAGATGTCGATGTTCTCCAGTGCCTCGAGTGAATGCATTTTAAGGTTTAGACTTCTAGCACCGAGTAGCATTACCCTCAGATTTTGCTTGCTTGTACTGGTTACGGTGGTGAATTTGTCATTTGAACCTTGCCTAAAAAAGGCACTATAGGGGTGGCAAGAGCCTTAGCCAGTATCCGGAATCCCAAGGGCGACAGGTGCAGGCCATCTCTGGCAAAGCATTGTGGTCTGTCGATCATGTCATCCCAAGCAGACATACCCCTTAGAATGACACCAGAAGCTTAGCTAATTGTTGAAGTCAATCATTTTGTCCTTGTACTGTATCATTTTGGGTGATGGCAGGATGCTACTCAGGGCTAGGGTCATATCTGCCTGGGCTACAAGATCGGAGAGCTCCTCCATGTCTCTTTTTATATAGTCCAGGGAGGTACATTTCAGGTCATTCACACCAACATGGACAATGACAGAGTCATATTTGTACTTCTTGTGGAGTGACCCGAGTGCATGCATTATGTGGTGGATCCTGACACCTGACAGGCAGCTGACCGTAACTTTCTCCTTGTTTACCCTGGGGAGTGGAAAATCAGTGTGCCTGACTGTAGAGTCACCTAGGACTAGAGCGCTGGGTACGTTATGCCTTATGGGCTGTGGTTAAGTGGCACACTTAGATTGTGGGATATGTGTCATTTGGGTTGCGTTGGGGGGTGGAGGTTGCATGCATTACTGCTTTGGAGGTCTCTGCTGCTTGAGCAGATTTTTATTGAGAGCCTCTGCGAATGTAGGTGTGTGTTTTGTGTTGCTGTGTGTGTGTGTTTTGGTGGTATAGGTTTTGAGGGGCTATGTGTTGAGTGTGGTGCAAGTGTTTACTTTCTCCTCTTGACTGTCTAGTCCAGTCTTGGGTGAAGAGAGCTTTGCTTCCAGTTTGGCTATATAAGTGCATCTCTCACAGGTTGTAGTGTTGGGTGGTAGGAGGAGAGGGTTGTCTGTGTACATGAGGCAATTGCTGCATTGCCCCAAGATGCCTAGATTTATCAGGTAGACAGGAGAAAACACCGGGAGCCGACCCTTAGACATGCCTGGATAGGTGCTTATTTATTAAGTACTAAAAACTGTTTTCCTCTAGACAAGTGAGGAAAGTTGAGTTCTGTAGTAATTTGTAGCTTATTTAGTGCCTACAATGAGTTCTGAACAAGTTCTGAGCTCAAAGAAACAGATTTGAGTGCTAAAACTAAAAAAACTGGCTAGTTCTAAGGGAAAATTTGAAGAGCAGCCTTTATGGCTCCAAGAATAGTTTAACCCTAGCTAAGCAGCAATGCATAAAGTGTATTTTTTACTTTTTCTAACAGTAGCAAATGAGCAAACTGATTTAAACAAATTAACCAATAAATATCTAAAAACTAAGCCCCGTTCCAGCAGTCTTGAACCTTCTCCAAAAAAAGATGGTCTGGATTAGTGCTCAATTTATACAAAGCTAGATTCAGCAGGTCTGAATTTAGTCTATGCTACAGCAAACAAGGCGTACCAATTTCAGAAAGAAATGGTTCAAATAAGCAGGCACAATAAGCCTTTAACCAGAAACTCCCAGCTCAGAAGGGCAGAATCTACCCTCTCCTCCCACAAGAATGCAGACCACACCTTAATGTAAAAATAACTGTCCCGAAGCCCAAGTGCTTAAACCAAAACTAATACACTCTTAGAATAGCAGACACTAAGCCTTCAATCAGCAACTCCCAACTTAGAAATAGAACTAGATTAGTACTAGGCTAACTGCCCTTGTGAGCCATTTTTTAAGCCTAGCCTATTATCCCTTGTTGAGACTCAAACCCTGCACCTTGTGTTTGTAAGGCAAACACCTTAACCATTAGGCCACCCTCCCAGACGGATGTAAGCTACCTGTCCTGCCACAACAGTGCAGGCCACAAACCTTTAATCAGGCTACTAACAAACAGTAATAAATGCAGCAGAATAAATGCAAGTAGGAAGAAACATAAATACAGTAAAAGCAGATGAATAAAGTGCAATTATATATATATATAACAATAGAAAATGAGAACACTGATTTAAACAAATTACCCAATTAACCAGTAAAAAGCTCATAACTGAGCCCTGTTCCAGCAGTCTTCAATCAGACAAGTTCTAAATGCACACTCCTGCCACTAGGGTGCAGGGGAACCTTCTCCAAAAAAGATGGCCTGGATTAGTGCTCAAGTTATACAAAGAAAGCTAGATTCAGTATGCCTGAATCTAGTCTATGCTAGAGCACACAAGGCGCACCAATTTCAGAAAGAAACGGTTCAAATAAGCAGGCACAATAATCCTTTAACCAGAAATTCCCAGCTCAGAAGGCATCTAACTTCTCCTCCCACAAGAGTGCAGACTACAAACCTTCTTAATGTAAAATAACTGGCCTGAAGCCCAGTCTGTTTACCAAGATTACCCTTAGTTTTTGAGAGGAACCTCCTTTCTACTTTGAACTTCTATGTCATTGCTTTTTGAAATTTTGTTTGCCTGTGCCTTCCTGTGAAAGTTTATTCAGTTTCATAAAAAAGGAACCTGAAATGGAATTAAAGTTTATATTATTTTGGTAAGGAGGCTTCTAAAATCTGAGTAACAACCCAAATAAACTTTAATCTTTCATAAAGTGTTTTAAGGGCAACATTCAGGATCTCGGTTCTGTCATCCTCTAGTAAATTCTAAGGATGTAGCCAGCCAAATCTTATCGCTGACCCAGTGTCAGCCACTCTAGAAGCAGCATCAGCAATGCCATAAGCACATTTATGAGAATGTTTGGTTATATTAGACACAGGAGACTCTATAATAAATTCAGATACCTTAGTCACTGAAGAAGGGAGGTCAACAATATTTCCCCTCTTGTTAAATGTAGCCAACAGAAACTTAGACATGCGAGCCTGACGATTCCATATTCTGAAGGGTAAGGTGGAAGAAATATAACTTTCTTTACAAACCCATTTAAAGGCTTTTTTTCCCACCTTCTCAAAAGGAAGTGGGCTAGCTACTCTAAGGAAGGGTGGCAGAAGCTGATTTTGACAGATAAATAATTGCAGGCTCTGACCAAGTATATATATATATAAAGAAAATAAATAGAATTTGAGATTATGGCTATGGTACCTTATATATTTTAATCAGACTTTGTGATCAGGTGACAAACTGCCAAGTAAATTGCTTGCTGCAAAGAAAGCATCCTCTAATGCTGGCAATATAGGAGAAACAACTGCAGGTTGATAAACGACAACCTGCTACAATTATCACCTTTGCTGGAATTCTGACTTTTTTTTTGTTCTCATGGATACAAATCCTTTATTATGTATGGCAAAAGTATCAGAATAAGACAACTTTCATTAGAGTCAGATTCTTCATATTGTGGAACAGGAACTTGATAAACACAGTCTAAGTCAAAATCCTGTCCCTCAGATTGGGAATCATAGAGGAAAATCCTTTTGTTTTTAAAAGAGATTTGACATGCAAGGGAGTGAAAGGCTATAATAAACCTTTAACAAAGCCCAGCCTCTTTTTGTGCTTTAGGAGAAGATAAATGTTTATCCTTATGTTTCCCTTTCTAGGAGTGCTTCCAGCAAAGGGGCGTCTACTAGAAGGATGGTCCTTTCACTGGGAATGAAGCTCTTCATTTCATCTTCGTAAAGGAGCATCACCCGATCCCTTCTCAATACCAGCAAAAATGGTTCTGCATTACCCAACAAAGGCAGCTGAACAGCCCCAAAGGATGGACCTGCCAGACTGTCCTTGGTGGCTTCCTGAGGAACAGCAATAGAGGGACTGAGAGAAAACGATGAATGATCTGAACAGATAGCTACAGAAAAATCATCTGTCAGCAGCTAAGTCATCTAAGCCAAGAAAGAAGCCTCCCAGACAGCTTATGTTCTTGCAGCTTGGGGAAGGAATGACTGATTTACCAAGACCTAGGTCCTTGTCCTTGCTGCAAAAGGTGTCTGACCAATGTGATTCTAGAAATAATGTTGTGTATATGTATAAAGCCAGCTAAATCTACCTGGTACTTTAAAACCTGCACAAGTTCCCACTCCTCTCCAGTAGTGAGGTGAGATTCCAGTTCCCATCTTTGATTAGAAAGCACCTGAACATGAGCTTGTGAATGAAGCCACGGAATAGTTTCATGTTGATTTTTTGGCCTAAGCCTATTTCGGCTAATTGTGTGACTGAGCAACCAGCTTCTTGCTGGTAATGAGGTTCTCATCCTATACTCCTTCTTGCCCTGTGTCTTAATAAAATAATCATTTCATACTCATTTTGAATTGATAATTCGGATGCTGGACATCTCAGCATCCTCATTTTATGCTTCCACCATTGCCTGGGCCTTCAAGAAAGTGGCTTTTACAACCATTTGACCAGCTGGGATGGTAAGTGCAATTTGCATCCTCTATGTGGACCTCTAAAAGGATCACAACATCAGAAACAGGCCCTGACATCAGACCTTCTGTGGGATTACTGCTGTTAGACAAATACAGAAAATGAAACAGCTCAAAAAAACTCAAAGATACAGGAAAACACTGTATCAAAGCAGACCCAGACTTATTTTTAGTTTATACTGGAAACTGTCCATGACAACAGAATAACCAAAACAACTTAGAATGTGTGCAGTTAAATATAAATCAAAAGTGCAAACTAAGCAATTCACTGATTTTTTAATTTATTTTATAGATAACTGGCAAACAAAGAAAAACAAATATGACCACCACACAAAAAAGGTACATTGTGGAGAAGTATTTTTGTTTGTTTACCAGGTTAGTCCTACTAGGCTAGCCTCTTTTCAGGGGGGACCCGTAGTGGTGTTTATACTACTAGGGGAAATTTGTCCAGGGCATCAGGGGACTTCCCCTACTCATCACTGTTGCAAGTGGGACCCATTTTGCAGGAGCACTTCCTGTTTCCATTCCAGGCACAGAGGTGGCCCAGAGAAACAGGGAGGCAGATGGAGAGTGGAGGAGATAATGCACTGGTGACAGAAATGGAGGAAAAAGCAAATAGAGACCGGAGAATGTGTGCAAGATTCTGAAGAGATGTTTCAAAATAAAATCTGTTTGATGTACAAGAGTCAAAAAATGATGGATGTATAATTACAACCCACCAGTCTGTAGGATAATGGGATGACTTACTTAAAGAAATGGTGATGCACAGTGAGTCAGAAAATGAAGATGTTGTTTCCTGACATGACTTTATGGAGGAAATACAAAAGGAGGATGCAGAGACGATACTGAACAATAGTAGTGAGATCGTAAAGAAAACATATACAGAGAAAGTAAAAGAAGGCAAAGGGGGGGAAGCAGAATAAAATAAAAAACAGAAGTATGTGGTAAGGATTCAAAGTAAAGAAGACAAAGAAATGGACAAGTATAAAGTATGGAACAATTTAATCGCTCCTTTGGGAAGCACATGAGGTATGTATCCTTATTAACAAAAATACTTTTTGTCATCATATTTGAAAATGTTTTTAATGGCAAATTTTCATGGGGAGTATGAAAAAAGACTGTAAACCTGTAGAACTTTATGTGATAAAAGCATTTAACAGGGAAACAAAAAAAGAACATTCATGTACAATTTTGAAAAGAGGTAAAAAGAGAGACTTTAAATGGACATTTGAAAACTTTAAAGAAGTACTGAATATTGCAAATGTTTTAAGATAAAATGTGTTTATGACTACTAGATGGGATTGTAATACTATGTTAAAAAGAAAGAAAAACAAATTATACATACACCAAGCATGAGAAATGTGGAGGGAAATGGGGGTTGTAAAATACTGGAGATGACCTAAAATGTTTTTGTGTTTTTTTGTGTGTGGAAAAGGACATTTGGTAAGTAACTGTGATAAAAGAAAAATGTTAAACTTGTGGGGAAATGTAACAGGATACATTTCAATTCACATTTTTTTCCAACAACATTGGACACTTATGGGTGGATTGCAAGAATGAAATTAAGAGTACGGCAAAGAAAATGAACAAAGAAGAAATTTAGTAGTAGTAGAAACAGAAAAAATGGATGAGAAAAAATAAAGAGGACATGTATAAGGTTCTGAAATAAGTGCTGAAGACACACTGGGAGGAAGCAAAAGAAAAAAATTCTATTGGTAAAAGGATAAAACACAAAGACAATTTATAGGGATAAGTACAAAAGAAAAAAAGAAAGGAAATGGATAAAAGTAATATACAGAGCTAATGATTGGGGTTTGGTATAATGGCTAAGTGTTGGACTTACAGACACAAGGTGAAGTGTTTGACTTCTAGCCTTTGGGAAGGGAACTAGCTGGGCTTAGAATGGCCTATTATCAGAGCTAGTCTAGTAATTAGCTAAGAACATATGAATCCATGAATCTTAGGAAAAGGGAAAATGAAAATTTTAACATGCTTTCTGTAAATGTGAATCATATTAGGAATATAGTAAGAAAAATAGGGATTTTGTAGTGGTGTAATACATGTGCTGTAGCTGCAATTATGTCAGGAGAGACGAGATTTTTAACAAAATGAAGAAAGATTACTTTTCTTTCCCATAGTTTCCTGTTTGTAATCTGGAATTTGGGAAATGAGATATGCTTTGGAATAGCCACTTTCTGTAGAAACACAGTAAAGATATTAGATGGAACTTTAGCAAACATGGGAAGATTAACCATTGCAGATTTAAAATGGAAACAAGTATACAGAATTATAACATTTTAAGTGTAAAGAAAGGGAAAGCTTACTTCACCAGATTTTAGACTATGTAGTGGCAAATATGAATATTATAACAGGAGACCAATTGTGATTTAAAAAAAGAAAAGTAAAATAAATTAAGTGATATAAGAAAAATATTAGAAGTTATAAGATATGGCAAGTTCAAAAACGTTGGAACAAGAATTGATGGACTTACAAAGGGGGGCATGTATAGAACTGGAACAGATTATTCTATAGTATCTGAAGGTTTAGTTATAGAAGAAGGTTTTCTATACTCTCTCAGAAGGTACAGTTATAGAAAAAGGTGAGGTAATTGAAACAGGATTTTCTTATCTTGCAATATGGCTAGAGATAAAGGAAAACAAGGAATACATAAAAATCAGCAAAGGAATAAAAAGGATAAATGAAAATGCATGGAATAAAGGAAATAGATTAGTAATATAGTTATGGGAAGATCAAAACTTGGTCTGAATGTTGGATATTTAAGGAAAAATATAAAAAAATGTTTCTTACAGTGGCGATATGAGAAAATCAGAGAAAAATATAAAAACAATGCATTGTAAGATTTAGAAAATGATAGAAAGTACTTTGACAATTAACAAGAATTATACGAAAGAAATTAAAAAAATACAAGAATTTTTATATAATATATTTTTTCAAGGAAAAAGAAATATTGGGTTACTTAAGCAGATTAGTAAAGGAAGATGGTAGTGTAATGAAGGAAATAAAAAATGGAAAATGTGAAATAGAATTCGGGAAAAGAGTATGAATAATGTAGTACATTATGTACATGAAATGTAGAAAAAAAGAACGTAGCGAAAAATACATGAAAAGTACAAAAGTTAAAAGAAAAAAAAAAAAGAGATGAAAGATTTCTTTAAATGATTTAGATACAGTATTAGTACAAGTCAATATAGAGTCAACGGCAGGGCCAGATGGAACGAGATATGAAATGTATAAAAATTTAAGGAAATGGCAAAAAAAAAAATGAAAGATTCTGAATGAATGGCTAAATGAAGGTTTTAATGCATAAAGAATTATGCTTTGGAAATAAAACTGGAGATGAAGTAAAGGTCTAGGTGATAAGATAGGGGATGGATATAAATATTGTACAATGTATGAAATTTCTGTGTTAGGTATAACATTTGGAAATAATGATGCAAGTACAATCCAATGTAAAAGAACAATAGAAGAAAAAAAAAACATTTTCTGGAGAACATATAAATCATCATTCAGAAAAAAAGGCTTATTTGATCATTTCAGTGCTGATGGGAAAAATAACATACTTAGCAATTGTATTTATGTTGCCATCTCTATTTGAAAATGAATTACTGCAGATATATTTTTATTTATATGGGGTTCTAGATTAAATTCAATATAAAGAGGAGGTCTGTATGTAAATAAACAGGAAGAAGGTTTAGGGTTAAACTAACCCAGTGGTATATGCTGCTTCATAAATTTGCACTAAGTGTTAAAGTGGATAAATGAAAAACACGAAATATTAGTAGTAAAACTGTATACAAGTATGATAAATTATGGGGTATGGTAAAGAAAAAAAAAAGAGTAGAGAGAAAAATGAAGAAATAAAATGTTACCAAGAAAAAAATATTTTTGTGGAAAATAAAAATTGATGACCTAGTAAGAGAGAAAAAATTTGGTAAAAGAACTTAATGATAAACCTTTACTATGTAAAACCATGGAAAAATCTAACAAGAAAAAATTAAAGCTATAAAACTAAGAAGCAAATAGTGTACTCAAAGTAGAGTATCAAGATTTTTTGTGGAGACTGGTAATAGATAAACTGACAGTAAAATATGTGCCATATAAAAAGAAAAGTGATAAAACAGGTTTACATTATCAGAAGAAGAAAGTGTGGAACACATAGTGTCAAGAAAAAACTAAGGAGCACATGTTTTTGAAACCTAGATGAGTAATAAATTAATGCGGAAAGCTGTGTAAAGACGACTTTTTTCAAAGATAAATAAGTGGATAAAATAAGCGTGGATATGATTAAATGTGGATATTATAAGAACAGAAGAATATATTAAAACAGGTAAAACATTATGTCATATGAATTTTATGGAATAAAGGAATAAATTAAACTATGTTTAATGATAAATAGATTTTAGCAACAATATTAGTTGTCAGCCTGGGACGACATGCTCGACAAGCAGCGTTGCTTCGCAAGAGACAGCTTGCACCTGTCAACCCTAGGCTTTCAAAAACTGGCCAAGGCTTTTGCAGACCC
Organism: Protopterus annectens; assembly: GCF_019279795.1. Lineage (NCBI taxonomy): Eukaryota > Metazoa > Chordata > Ceratodontiformes > Protopteridae > Protopterus > Protopterus annectens. Next base: position 492,826,142 of record NC_056731.1, read on the forward strand.
CATAGTGCCTTTTTTAGGCAAGGCTCAAAAAGTCAAACCCACCTCCGTAAACAGCACAATTAACAGAAAACTGAGGGTTATGCTATGCACACACTCGAAGCACTCCTCAGTATGGAGAGCATCGACATCTGTGCAGTAACTGAAACCTGGTTCAAGGCTCCAGAGAGCACCCCAGAGCTACTGGGCTACAACTCATACCACACATTTCGGCCACAGAACACAGGCCGAAACACAAGAGGAGGGGGTGCATCCATATTCATCAAGGATATCTACACCTCCAGGTTAGTGGCGCAGCATGATACCTTTGAGATTATTCATGTGCAACCAACATTGGGCAAATCTGCAATGCAAATTGTGGCCTGCTACAGATCACCCTCCATGACCCAGGACCACCACTCCACCTTTCTGGAGACACTGGAAAACATGAAGGTCCTACCGAACACCCTGATATTGGGCGATTTCAATTACCCTACCATTCACTGGGAAAACTACTCTAGTACAAACTCCCAGGCCCAGCGCTTCCTGGAATTCATCAACTCAAATGCCCTGGATCAGCTGGTAAACTCCTCTATCAGAGGTGAAAACATATTGGACCTGGTCATCACCAACATGGGTGACAGATGTTTCACACCAGAGGTCAACCAGTCACTGGTTAGATCAGACAAACTAATCACTCTGGATGTCCACACCACATCACCACCCCCTACTAAGGAAACCACAGTAAAAAAACTTTTCTAAAGCAAACTTCACCTTAAGAAAGAGGTGGTAGGTTTCACAGCCCTTACACTAAAGGATAATGCTGCCCAAGATGCAGAAACCTTTATAAATGCACTCCTACACAAATGCATGGATCATGCCATCCCTAGCAAAACCAAGACTCAGTCCTCTAAGAGAAGGAAACCAGTTTGGTGGACCCCTGCCATAAACAGGCTATATAATAGGAGGAGGAAACTAGTTCAGAAAAAAAAGCAAATCCCAAGAAGGAAAGACATCCCTGATCAGTATCAGTAAGAAACTACGGTCCCTCATGAAATCATCCAAGGCTAACTTCGAAAGAAAGATAGCCAAGGATTCAAAAGATGTGGCAACTAGCAGGTATGCACTGAACTAGTGCAAAATAGCACAAAATATACTGAACCTATTGATACTGCCAATATACTGGCAGATAGATTCAGTGCAAACTTCACCCCCCCCTAACCTCCAAAAGGGACCACAATAATACTGGAAAAGTGTAGCATCCCAAAAATCACAGATGCACAGGTGAAAACAGCCCTTTCAAAAGCCAAAAACACAGCATCAATGGGACTAGATGATGTCCCAGGCTGTGTCTTGCACAAACTATAGAATGAACTAACCCCCCACCTAAACACTCTGTTCAACCTCAGCCTCTCCACAGGCTACGTGCCCATAGAATGGCACACAGCAACGGTTATTCCTCTCCACAAAGGAGTGGCCACAACTGACCCTGGTAACTATCGCCCCGTAAGTCTGACTAGCCTGGTCTGCAAGGCTATGGAGCGCATCATCATGGAACTCATTAACAAAGACATTGGGAACCTGCAAACACTTGACCTGACCCAGTTTGGCTTTAAGGGCAGATCATGCCTACTAAACCTGGTTGACTTCTTTGAGACAGTCACCAAGGCCATAGACGAGGGAAAGGTGGTTCACACAGTCTATCTTGACCTCGCCAAGGCTTTCGACACCATTCCCCACTCAGCTATTAGAGAAAAACTCACCAGCCTGAACATAAACCCCTACGTCACGAGATAGGTTGCCGACTGGCTTACAGACAAACTCACACGGTAAGAATAGTGGGCTCCAGGTCCAACTTTAAACCAGTCACAAGTGGTGTCCTGCAAGGCTCGGTCTTGGGACCCCTACTGTTCGGCATATACTACTCAGAAGTACAGGCAAACACAGGACGACTATGACTAACCAAATTCGCTGATGACTGCAAACTGGGAGCCATAACTGACTCTCCGGCTGACACGGACATCCTCCAAAAGGGCCTTACTGAGATGGACACCTGGTGTCAAAATCATGGCCTCAAGTAAATGCCAAAAAATGCATAGTCATCCCATTTGGGAAAAACAAAACACCCACGAATTACCACATAGGAGGCAGCCCCCCTAATACAGAAGAGGTAATAAGAGATCTGGGGACCCAGGTAGATGGTAATCTCTCCTCTGACAATCATATTGCCATAGTTAGGAAATCCTTCTATGTGGCCCATCTAATTACTAAAGCGTTCGCATCTAGAAATAGAGAGGTTATAGTGCCCCTCTACTCGTCACTCATTAGACCCATCATAGAGTACAATGCCCCATTTGAGATGTACCTCACAAGACACTTCCAAAGCTGGAAAGACCACAAAAGTACCTCACCAAGAGGATTACTGGCCTCAATCATATGTCCTATGCAGCCCGACTGAAAAAACTCCGGCTGTACTCAGTGGCATATCGCTTACTCTGAGGTGATCTCTGCCTGACTTACAAAGCCATGTCCAACTCAGAATTGATGGACATGCTCCACCTAAAGAAATCCAAGTCACTGCGAGCCACGTGCTCTAGTGAGCTAAACCTTGCTACAATAATAAATAGAACATGCTGAAGGGATAGATTCCTGTCACAGAGACTCCCCATGCTTTGGAACAAAATTCCTAACTACATCAGGCAGAGCCCATCATGAACACTCTTCACGATAAACCTTGACGAGTGGATGGGTAACAGAAAATACACTCCTGGGATCACTTCATTGGCTCTGCTTGACAGAGGATCAGTTAATTAAATCAATGGGATGGTGAAAGCAGACACACTCTGGCTAGGCTTATAAATGCCCTCGGTCAGATAGCCTAGTACCTACCTGAACCTATTAAGTAAAATCAGATAGTAGGCCATGGTGGTGGAGCGGTTAGCGTTGTCGCCTCACAACAGGTTCTCCCATTCAATTCTCAGCTGGAGCGCCTTCTGTGTGGAGTCTGCATGTCCTCCCCACAGTTGAGCGATGTTAAAGACAAGCAGGTAGGTGCATGAGTGAATGGGTGTGCCTTCTTTGAAGATTGGGCCTCGGGCTGGCAACTCAGCACCATAAAAATCCACTGCCAATCATTAGCAAACTGGAGTTCCGCCGTGGCAACCCCTAACTGGGAAAAGCCAAAAGACTAAGTAAACTCAAATGGTGGTTATGAAAAAAGGGGTGGGTTCTAATAGGTATGAAAATTTACTACAATTATGAATGTGTAAATATATTTGTATATCTATATATATTTGTACATCTGTAAATATGTAAAGTTGTAAATAACAGTTTTCGTACATAAAACCCCCTACTTTTTTCAATAGGTACCATGTGATCTTTTACATCCACCTGAGCTACCATCAGTTCAAGCAAATCTAGATGACAGCACACTAAAGCTGCACTGTCAACATTTGATCTACATGGTGAGGGAATTTAACCCACCGCACTCTGCACCAAAGGACAGTGTGCTACTTGTTGCACTACTGACCATTTTTGAAGATGCTGTTGAACATAAATATGCTGAATGGGTAGAATAATCAAAAGTAATGTAGAGGATATGGAATGAAAGTAATGGCCAGAGAAATTGAGACAAAATTAAGAAAATCTCCTGACTGAAAAACCTTATGCCCAGATGCAGGACCTAACTTCTGACTAATGGTATTAACATTTTTTTATACAAAGATTTAGTGCCAAGTAAGAATTACTTCTACATGCACCCTAAATAGATCCTAAATAGATACCAGCCTGGTTAACAGGGAAAATGATCTTTCTCATTAAGAGTGAGCATGCAAGCCTAAGAACTATAGACCGATAGCTTGCATTCTTACAATATATAAGCTGCACACTGCAATTGAAGCAGAAGTTGTATAGACATTTAGAAAAACATTTAATCAGGTAAGAGTCATATGGAACAATCAATCATCTATTGTTAAACTGAGCTATAACAGAAAGATGTAAAAAAGGGAAGAATCCAAGTAGGTTATAGAGATAATAACAGCATTTGACAGCATCACACATTCCTTAATGGAACACTTACAGATGTACAAGATATATCCTGCATTGACCAATTACACTGCAGATACTATGAAACAGTGACATAACTGCATCTAAGCCATGACAAAGGGCAATTATTATCCTAGGGATAAAATCAATGGCAATTCTTTCTCACCACTACTGTTTTGTCCTGCCCTTAACCTATTAATTTGTTTACTTAATAGGTTAGGATCTGAAAGCACAACTACAATGGTTGACACTTTCTCAGACGATATACAAATTACCTTTGGTCTTATGGGCAAATGCAACATTTAAAAAAAAGAAAGCTGCATCCCAAGAAAATATTAGCTTGGGGCTGGAAACTGATGTAAAGGAACATGAGCAGGAGGGAATGTATAAACACTTAGGAATAGATGAAGAGTGGGCAATAAAACATAAAGAAATGAGAACAAAGCTTAGTAAGGAATACTTTAGAAGACTAAAGCGAATACTGAAAACTGCCTTAACATCTAGGAAAATAGTAAAAACTATAAATCAATGGGCTCTTCCTGTTCGAACTTGTAGCTTTGTTTTGATAGACAAGCCCTAAAAAATGTTGAACAAGAAAAATGCTCCATTCTTATCAAATGATATATAAAGAACAATGCATATCAAGACTTATATCACTTCATCTGAAGAACTTAGGGGCCTTCTTGAAACGAACTACCGGAATAGATATGCAATTGTGGGACTGGCATGTCATGAATCTAAGTTATGTGCGACTTGGTAAGCAGTAATTTCAGGAATTGATGTGGTTCCGCATTAGGGATGGGACGGCATGGGACTACAGAAGAATACAAGTGTCCTGACAATGTCGTATTTGGGTTAACAGAAAATGTACAGTGCCCATTACTCAGGCAGCAGCCATAAATAGACATATTGCTCCATCAGCCAAAATAGGACATTGACTGCATCACAGGGGAGTATACAAGGAGTGATTTTTCCTATCAAACGAAAGTATATTTTCCTTTATGTTTTGTAAAGTTTTTACTGAACAGTTGCTTGGCACTGTATTGCTGAACACATTAGCACAAGTGGCAGCTCAGTCTCTATTTCTCAAAACAATTGCAAATGCAGTTCTGGTGCCACACTTTACGTTGGTCATGGCAGTGTGTGTGCAGTTGTTACCACTGTAAACCACAGAACTTGCTATGTGGATTATTTTTCATTAATGCTATGCACATTGAGTACAATGCACTGCCAGTTAAGATTACATTTATCTGATTTTGTGGCCATGTTTAAGAATCATGTTGGGCTTATGTACACGTTTTTTGATGTAGTCCATCCATGCTACATGGAATGTTTATAAATCCCTCAAGCTTCTTTATGCACCTTTATGACTACAATGATGAGGTTAAGCTTTCATTATACAAGACTGGAGCATGCTTATTGGAAAAAAATATACTGCATGACAGAACTCATTTCCAACACATTGATGACTGAAGTAACAGTACATCTAGAAGAATCTATTGGTAACCTACATGCACCCTTGATTTCAGCAGGGCCAGCCTTACACATAGGCCAGCTAGACAGCTGCCTGGGGTGCCGTGCTTGTAGGAATGCTCTTTCCATATCAATTTTATTTACTTTTTAGAGTAATGAAATATATTCCTTGCTCTAAAAAAATAAAAAAATATGCCCTGTTAAAACAGAATACGATAGTAATATGGCAGGTGCCCAAGGGGGAAGCACTCCACTTGGCTTGATTATTCAAGTCATGCCGCAGTTGACATGAATATATAGACCACACAGTGTTCAGATATAGAGGAAAAGGTGGTTTTCAATCAACATGCCTTGTTTCTGATTAAGAAGTATGAATCTCTAATGCTTGGCTTTACTGACTATAACGTTCAGCACTCTACCAGAAATCAAAAATTTTAAGAGGGATGGCTAAAAAAAAAAGGAGACCAAATCAGGGACATTCTGGAAAGTTGAGAGGACTGGCATGATGTGAGATAAGTGTTATTTTTACAATGATGCTTGCAATAGTCGGACATTTTTGATAATGTTTCTGGCTATGTGATTTGCGTGGCGCAACTTGGAATACTTTAATGTATGGCTACGTGACTGTTTTGATGGGGGTTACAGAGGCAAGTACTATTCACAGATACAGTCAGTGTAACCTTACAATCATCCATTTTCTTAATTCAATGTGAACTGGTCTTTGGTCATCTTTGGGAAGTAAGCCTTGCAGCAAACTTATTTCCTCCTTGGAAAAAGAAAAAAACGGATTTATTTTTCTTGCACACAATTTTTGTTCATGCTATCACAGGAATCAAACGTTTGGGAGAAAGCTGTAAAAAGCAAATCAGAACATGTATAACACTATGGCTTCTAGATGACTAGCACCAGCTTTTAGACTTTCAGTTAAATTGTTATTAGACTGTTGTCGTTGTCAGTTAGGGTCTGTTGAAAAAAAACAAAGCTAAAAAGTAAGACTAATATCTTTCTTTGATCATGGTTTTCATTCAAGCCGTGACTGGATGAAAAGGTTGCTTAAAATTCTAAAATGCACCTCACAGCATCTAGAACCCCCACCCATGACTTCCATGGAGATTGCAGACCCCAGTTTAATATTAGTGTTTTCTTACCTAGACAGAATGTGTTGAATTAATGAATAACTACAGGAAAATAATAGGACAAACTATGAAAAAAAAAAAATCTGGAAGGTGAGAGATGACCAGGATTGCAAGAACTGTGGATAGCAGGCGATTTACATGGGGACAGTATGGCAATGGTGCTAAACTGAATTAACAGCACATTACACAGACTAATATACTGTACAACTGTATATTTGTATTTACAGAAAGGTTTATTGAAACAAGCCAACCAAGCACTACTGTCAAGATTTTTGCATTTTTTTATAATACAGATTACTGTCAGATACACTGCACTTTCTCAGGTGACTCAAATAACATCCACTAGACTTTTATTTAGTTTTAAACTTCTTCCTTGCTGAAACATTCTTTTTCTGTACTGAAGCATTTTTTTGTCTGCATCCTTATTTCATCCAGAGAAAACCAGTTCCTCAGCACAGTAAAATGTTCCTTTACTGATAGGATAGTCTATAAATCTTTCGGCTGTGTTAGCCATTTTCCTTTAGCAGGTTTATTCACTTGAATGTCTGTATATGTTTGACTGTTCATGTTATTTCAACAAGCCTATACTGTCAATACCATCGGTTTCAAAAACAGTCAGAAGTATAATATTTTGCTCCACACAAGCACATTTTGTTAAGCTAATCATACTTTTTTACTGAACATTTTTTCTGTACTTGCAGGTGCTGTGTTACATGCTATTTTTAAAAATATCACACTGTTGCTATGATAGAAAGTAGTTTTACCAAACCTCTGTTACTATGAAAGAAAAACAGTTCTACCAAATCAATACAAATTATCAGTATGAGGAAAACCAGTTTTACTTTACATTTCTGTCTTGTTAGGTAAGTGATTTAGCCAATTATTTCCTTTCTCAAAGGATATTTTTAACCTATACTTTAAAGTTTAGTTATTCTTTTTACCATCCCATTTGATTGTGGATGATATGAAACCTTTGCTGAATTTACAGCACATCAAAGTACTTTTAATTATCTTACTGACAATTTTTGGACCATTGTCTGATTCTATTACCCTGGGCCATCCCCAATAGCAAAAGTTTTTTTTTTTAAAATGGTTCTGCTGGCATTCTCTTGGTTAGAATTGCGTCCACCTAATTTGAAAAAACATGTACCACTACCAGCAAGCAGCGATACCAACCCTTTGCAGTAGGCAATGTTCTTGCACAGCCAATTTGTATAGAGTACCATGGTCCATTTACCATGGATACCCTATGCAACTATGGCTTCTTGCACTTGTCTGCAGACATAGCAAGCATTCATCCTATACTACCTGACAGTTTTTTTTTTTAAAACCTGGATTCCAATACTTTTCTTTCACTACTGACCATAACTTTTCTGTTTCTACATGTCCCAAAATTTGGTGATTAAACTTTACTAGTTGTTTTGCCAACTAATACACAATGTATAGTAATTTTAGCCAATTCTCCATCTCAAAAACACAGAAATACCCACTTACTCTATCATTTGGTAACATTTTTTCACTTTCTCTGCCTCTCCCTTTTCCATTTGAATCTTTTTTTTAAAGTTTTATCTACTTGTTTTTCTCTCTCTAAAAATCATACTTCAGAAACCTGAAGTTTAGAAACTTTTCCTTCAGTGTCTTGAGGATATAAAGGCTTACTATTTTCAGCTGCTTTCTTTGCTTTAGCATCCACCAAATGCATTTTTATTATGTCCTTTGATGAGCTTTTAACTTTAAAAACACTGAACTGTTCCTGCAACTTATACTTTTGAATCAGTTTCCACAGATCCTGTAAACAGAAGCATGCTTTAAAGGTTTTTCTGCACTATCAGTGAACCCTCACTGGCATACATAGTCTCAGAGAATTTACTACACAAGCGCTGTCACTGTAAATATTTACTAGATGTAAATGCTGCAAAACATTTTACAGGCTTGTAGCTCAGCCCTTTGTGCTGACATGCATCCTAACTTAACCATAATTGGTTTGTCTCCCTTTTGCAATGTCACTATTGCAAACCTAGTGCAGTAGTACCTCCCATCCTTTCAGAAACATGCGCCATCCACATACACTGTAGGAATGTGGCAGTCATAATCTGCCTTTAATGGGGACTTTTCAGATCTGCCATGCACTTGTCATTCATATCCAGTAAAATTATTCATACTGAAGTTAGTTACATATTTTGAAGAAACACTGACAAGCAAAATAATTGAAAGAGTTAATCTCGCCGTCATTTAGCAAAGTCTTGATCGTCAAATGTGGAGTAACCCCCCCCCCCCCCGTCCCGAGAACATCGTGAAATACTCTGTCTTATTCCCCATTAAATGGCCAAAGGCTATTTAATGCACGGATGATATCCTTTTTCTACAGGAGTTTTTCTCCTGCTACAAAAAGTGCCAGGTCTTAACTTAGTGTGCATTCCTTGAGATACCTCTTGTGGCAACACTAATAACACCACTGAGAATGCGTCCTTTTCTGCTACTGCTTGCAAGAAAAAAGGTAATTTACTGGTGGGAGCTATCCGCTCCATTGCCTGTGCCAAGTTCTGCTTTAACATTTTAAATACCTCTTTCTCAGTGAGACTCCATTGTAGAGTCAACTCTTCTTTTTCATCTGCCAACATTTTATACAAAGGGGGGGTGCTGCTTCTGCATAGATCTCTATAAATTCCCTGTTGTAGTTCATAATTCCCATGAATTTATGCAAATCCAAAATTGTCAAATGTTTTGGCAATTTCAGAATGCCCCTAACCCTTTCCTGACAAGGGGTCCTTCTCTGTCACTCTGATAATGGTTCCTAGAAATGTTACTTCTTGTGACAAAAACTGTATTTTGTCTTTACTTTGAAACCTGTCTCTTGCAACTGTCTCAGAACTTTCCTCAACTGTGATGTGTTCTTCTACAGTCTCTGACTGAATAACCTTGTCATCTTTACTCACATTCTGTAAGAATGTCCCTACTCTCTGATGAAAAATGACAGGACTCTTCTGAAAACCCTGAGGTCATGACATACTGTTGATTTTTAAAGGTAACAAAAAAAAAAACTTTGCAATATCACTTCAGAAAAGGGAATGTCAATTTGTTAAATCTATCACTGTAAACCAATTACTTTGCTGTGTGTACTGATGAACCTTACAGAAGTCCATTACCAAACAGGAACTCCCATCCTTCTTTTTAACTGGCCAAATAGGTGAATTTGTTGAACTATGTCCCTTCTGAATTATGCCTACCAGTTCCCAGTTTAAAATGCGTTTCCTCGTATCATCTGCTGTCTCAGCTGGAATCGAATACTGGTTTTTGGAAAGGAGGAATGTAATCCCTTGCATCTCCCACTGTAATCGGAACTTTCAACTTCCCCAGTCCGTTTTTGTTTCTGCCTATAAAGTCTGAATTTTTTTCTCTCTATGGTATTTCAAATTCCTCTTTGTTTGTCTGTCAGGGGCACCATCCTGTCTCCCCTTGCTGTCTACTAGGCTAACATGTTACTGTCATGCACTTTCGGTTAACACTCAGTTCACATTAATCTCTTGTTTTCCATAAAATACAGTTGGAAAAATCAATTACTATCCCTGGCATGTGTAAAAATATCCATTTTTATTATGGTAATTCCACAAAGTACAGTTGTGTACACAACTTAAAATGTAGATGTTAGAGTGTATTCACTGTTGCAGTCATCACATTTGGGTTATCCTGCCAGGGATAGCAGTCAGTCAGCCCGAATACCAGAGGCTTAGTATTTCTGCGTCGGTTGCTGTCGCTCCAGGACGGATGTCAGTGGTACAAAAATCAGGCAGCCGACGCCATTACATCAGTTTTTCTTGCCCTGTCAGGAGCCCCCAAATAGGAAGCTAGGTTATGAGGGAAGAACACCACCAGCAGAAAGTAAATACCAAAAATTCCCTGCAAGGAGAGAGGAAGAGAGAGAGACACACACACAAGGGGGATGGGGGACGACGACGACCAAGACTGCAACAGTGAATATACCAACATCTACATTTATGGTAAGTGTACACAGCTGTACTATGTTCTCAGTGTTTCACTGCTGCAGTCATCACATTTGGGTTGATTCCCAAAGCTGAAGGAAAATGGTGGAGGCAGTCAAGAAAACTGGGGGTGGCTAGGATGTCCTGAAAAACTGCAGTGGCAAAGCCTGCTTTGGATTTGGAGAAGATAAGCAGGTGGGGGGTGGCTAGGATGCCCTGAAAGACTGCAGTGGCAAAGCATGCCCTGGATTTGGAGAAGATAGGCAGGTGGTAATGCTTGGTGAAGGTATAAACAGATGTCCATGTGGTAGCCTCCAGGATGTCCCTGGTGGGGACCCCCCTCTGAGAAAAGCTGGAGAGAAGGAAATTGAAGTGGCGGAGTGTGTCCGGACTCCCTTTGGGGGCGGTTTCCCCATGCTGTTTATAGCAGAAATGGATGCCCTATAGGAAATTCACCCCACGGATCAGGTCAGTCGCCCTGCTAGACAGGGGCCCAGAGAAGTAAATATTGTGGGAAAACATTTCCAGGGAATTGTTATGGCTAGGCTTGCATAGGCCTTAGGGCCGATAGCCTAGTACCAAGTTATGAACCAGTGTGCTATCCACTTGGAGATAGTTTGGATATAGCCTTGCCCTTTGCCCCTGCTGCAAAGCTGACTAGCAACTGATCAGTTTTTCTAAAAGATTTAGTTCTGTCCAGATAGAATCTGAGCTGTCTGTGCACATCTAGAGAGTTCAGAATCCTTTCCCCCTTCTTCTGTGGGTTAGGGAAAAAGGTGGGCAAATGACTGGATTGGTTGAGATCCACACTGGACACTACTTTAGGCATGAAAGATGGGATAGTCCTGAGGGAGACCCTGTCAGCATGGAAAATGATGAAGGCCTCTACAGCCATGAGTGCTCGTAGCTCTGATACTCTTCTAGCTAAAGTGATGGCCAGAAGCAAGGCTGTCTTCCAAAAGAGGAATTTTAACTCTGCTGAAGCTGAAGGTTCAAAGGGGGGTAGGGTGAGCTTTTGCAACACAAAGTTAAGGTCCCAAGCTGAGGTAGGAGCTCTTCTGGGTGGCCTTAAGTTGTTAGCCCCTCTTAGGAACTGTTTGATGAGAGGGTGTGAGAAGAGAGGTGGCTCTGTGCTGCAAGGAACAGAGATGGCAGAGGCATGAATTTAATAGAAGAGAAGGATACACCCCTGTGTAGTAGGTCTGCTAGGTAATCCAGGATGAGAGGTAGGGAAGGGCTGTGCCATTCTGACTCCCTTAGCCTGGATCCAGGTGCAAAACCTTTTCCACCTGTCAGCATAGGATTTTCTAGTGCTGGGGCATCTGGCCTCATGCACAACATCTAGGATTTGTTTGCTTAGGTGCTTGAGGAGAGGTCAGGGAATAAGCCAGGCTGCCAGGTTGAGGGTCTACAATTGGGGATGCATGAATTCTCCATTCCTCTGGGTCAGGAGTGTTGGGATCTGAGGTAGATGCCATGGTGGCTGGGGTGACAGGCTGCACAGCAGTGGGTATACCAGTGCTGGCATGTCCAGTCTGGGGCAATCAGGATTGCCCTCAGTTTTTCCTCCCTTATTTTGAGCAGCACCCTTGAAATGAGTGGTAGAGGGGGAAATGCACAGACCAAGAGGTTTACCCACTGGAAGGATAGAGCATCCACTTTCCAGGCCTTGCTGTGAGGTTCCCTGGTGCAGATTTTGCTGAGCTGATGATTGGAGTGGGAGGCAAAGAGGTCCACCTTTGGGGTGCCCCATTTCTGGGTTACAAGGGTGATGGTTCTGGTCGTGTAGCTGCCACTCGTGTGGGTCTAGCAGGTTTCTGCTTAAGTTGTCTGCCAGAGAGTTTAGAGAGCCTCGCAGGAATTGTGCTAGCAGGTGTAGTTGCATGGCTGAGGCCGTGTACCAAAGGGTCATGGTGAGCCTGTAGAGAGGATAAGAGTGAGTCCCTCCTTGCTTGTTGATATACTACATCACTGTGGTGTTGTCTGTTTTGATCAGTAGAGGCCCTGGGGAGAGTAGGGGTCTGAAAGCTGTCAGGGCATGTTGAACAGCTAGCATCTCTTTTTGTTAGATGTGCAGATGTATTTGATTTGGGCTCCAATGGCACTGAATGCACCTGCCGTCCAGGTGTGCACCCCAGGCATAGTCTGATGCATCTGTGGTGAGGGTCTGGGCGGTATGGAATTGTGAGAAGGGAAGTCCCTTGTTGTGGTTGCATGCTGCTGCTCACCAAAGAAAATCTTTTCTTAGACAAGGTATCACTGATATGAGAGTTTCCAGGTCTTGAGAGTGTTGACACCAAAGTTTTTTTAGGTACCACTGTAGTTTCCTCATATACAGTCTGGCATATGGAATGAGTAGAATGCAGGAGGCTAGGAACCCTAGAGCATGCAGGATTTTCCTTGTGGATATCTGGGTTTTGGTGGCTAGTTGAGAGAAGTAGCCTGTCAGGTAGGCTTGTTTTTCTGGAGTAAGGAATGCCATCTGGGATGCTGTGTCCAGGCTTGCTCCCAGGAATACAATTTTGTGTGTGGGGACCAGCTTTTGATTTATTTTCATTGATAGTATACCCCAAGGAGGTCAGTAGGTCTTTTACAAAGGTCAGGTGCTGTAACAGCTTTTCCTGACTGTCTGCCTGAATCAAGCAATCATCTAAGTAGGGGTAAACATGAATATTTCTTTGTCTGTAAAAAGCAATGGCTGAAGCCAGGCATTTTGTGAAAACTCTGGGAGTAGTGGATAAGCCAAATGGAAGCGCAGAGAACTGAAAGTCCATAGATCCTGCCCTGAAATGTAGATATTTCCTGCAAGATTCCCTGATTGGGATGTGTAGGTAGGCCTTCTTTAGGTCTAGGATGGCTAACCAAGCATCCTTGGAAAGCATAGGAAGATGCTGCTGGTGAGTGAGCATTTTGAATTTTGGTATCACCAGAAAGGTGAATGGATAGGTCAAAGATTGGGCACCAGGTGTCCCCTTTTCTGGGTACCAGGAAGAGTCTGAAATAGAAACCTTGGCCTATCTGTTCTGCAGGAACATGCTGTATTGCCCTCATGGACAGCAGGGAAAGGACTTGCTTTTTTGGCCTCTGCCCAATGGTTTGGAGAAAGATCTGGGAACCCTTTTGGGATAAAATTTGTATGCCTGGGACACAATGTTGAGTACCCATTGGTCGTTTGTAATAGAGTCCCAGTTGCTTGCATGAAAGGAGAGTTTTCCTCCTAGGGACACAAGCAGGTGGGCAGAGGTAAGGGGTGGAGGTGTCAGGTCACTGTGAGTTCTTACCATAAGGGGGTGGCTTTGCACTCCCTGTTTTTGAAGAGGAGGAACTCTATTGCTTAGATCTCTGCATTTCCTGGGGCTGCTGTCTGCGGGGGGGGGGGGGGTCTGCTTCCTCTGCGTCTGGGCTGAGCTGGCCTGGCAGGGGCAGGAAAGGACCAGTGCTTGGAGGGGCAATGCCTACAGAACCTCAGAGGCTGGACCCGTAAGAAGTCTGTCTGCATAGATTTAGCTTTTTCTTCCATCCTTTTTTAAGACATCTGCCTTGGTGCCAAATAAATTCTTTGTTCAATGGTGCATCCAATAATTTGGATTTGACATGGTCTGGCAAGGTCTGTTCTTTAAGCCAAGCATGCCTTCTAAGGACAGAATCAGTGACTGCTGCCCTGCAAGATGCTTCTAGGGTGTCAAAGCCACATTGCAAGGTGTGCTTAGTAACTTGACTTGCAGAATGCATTAGCTCTTGTAATTCTTTATTTTCTGCACAAGCAGGAAAGGAAGATATTTTTTGTTCGAGGAGTTCCATGGTATGCTGCTGATATTTCAGCATGTGGAACTAACAATTTAATGCTCTAATAGCAAGAGTAGCAGAGGTGTATACGGTTTTACCCCATCTGTCTAAAGCTTGGGAATCCCTGTCTGAGGGGGTGGGAATCTTAGCTGAGGTTGCTTTAATTTCTTTAGGTCCTTGAGAGATGACCTCTGGGTCAGCAGTAGGATTTTTGAAAAGGAATTTGAGAGAGTCAGGGACACTGTAGTACCCATCAGGTGTCCTGGCAGCAGGAGGAAGGGTGTCAGGAGTGAAACTGGATTCCATAAAAACATCATCCACAACATCCAGGACAGGAGGAATGGCCAAAGGTCTGCACCGTGGTAAATCTAAGAATTCCCTGGGTCTCTTTTTTGACTGAGGATAGTCTGGACATTCCCACTGGAAATGCTCCCTTAAAGTATGAAGGGTTTCCCCATATGAAAAATCCTCAGGTGGAGAGGCAGAAAGAATGGATTTCTCTGCATCAGAATCCTCATAAGCAGAAAGGGGTTGCATGTCTTCATATTCAGAAGCATCAGAGACATCGGACTCCTGTTCAGATAAAACTACTGGAGACAAGTCTCTTTCTTTTGAAAGGGGTAGTCTGGCTTCCCCTAATAAGCATAAGGTCTTCTGCCATTTTAAGCATTTGTGATGGAGGCAAGGAAGCAGGTACCTGAGCTTGGGTCATTGGTTTTTAGGCGTAGTTTGTACCCTGGGCCTTAGAAACTCGGTAGTTTTAGAAAGAACTGAAGATGTGAAAGAAGTCAGTCTGTGACGAGTATCAGTAGTGCAAAGTATTTCCACGGGAGTCAGTGCCTGCTCAACGGCACCAGACCCATCCAAGGTAGAGACATCCACAAGATCCTTAGTCGAAGAAGTCACGTGGCATACTGAACTTCGAAAGGGTCTCTGTAGCAGCCTACGAATCCACAGAAGTGGGCATCAGGGGATGCGTAAGTGCCTCACTGAGGGCCAGAGAACTGATGACTAACTTGGCGGAAGTGTCATCTGCAGTTTTGGACCTGTGTGGTCTGTCTGTCTTTATCCTTATGCTTTTTTGGAAGATCGGTAATCGGATGGCTTACTGAAGCCATATCAGAATTCGAGGACAGAGAGCGAAAATAACTAGCTACAATAAGGGCCCAATGATGTATAGTTCTGGCGTTGAACAAAGCACAAAAGCGACAGCGAGGGACGTCATGGTCTGGGCCTAAACAGGTGACGCAGTAAGAATGGAAGTCTCGGTGTGGTATTTGCTTTCCACAGATGAGACAATTGTTAACTTTTTCTGACATAAGTTAGAGCAAGAAAAAAAGGATCCCCAGTGGGGTACTTAGCTTTAGAAGTCTTCAGCTTCAATTCAGAAATGAAAACTCAGGTAGCGGGTGTCCGGCACTCATGCGAACTGCTTCTGGCTCCTCGGCAAGAAAGACTCCTGTAATGGCGTTGGCTACCTGATTTTATATCATTGACGACCTGACATCAGTCCTGGAGTGATAGCAACTGACACAGAAATACTAAGCCTCTGGTATTTGGGCTGACTGAGGGCTACCCCTGGCAAGATAACCCAAATGTGATAACTGCAACAGTGAAACATGAAGAACATCTAGGATTCATCAAAAATGTTCCCATTAATGGAGTTTCATCTGGAATAAACGTAACTTTTTACAGGCTCACTGCCCACTGCGACACATGCACTACCATTAAAACCTGAGATCATAGTTTTTTTTTTTCTTTCAGATCCAGCTTAAGCCTTCTGTTTGTAATTGCTGCTCTCATGTCTATTAAGACATTTTTCAATGGCAACCCCCTCGACCCAGATGTCAGTTAAAAATCTACCATCATTTCCTCACTTAAAAAAAAAATGCTAACTGAACTGAGTGTGTGTGGGGGGGGGGGGGACACACACTCCTATTGTGAATCACTATCAGTATCCTGATGCCTTGAAACTTTTCTGACATTACAAATACGGTGTTCTTGCTCCTGGAATCATTGTCTTCATCTACTGCATATACAGGACAAAGCAATTCCTGACATACAGCCTGTTGCCTTTTACATTATGAGCTACAGAAAGGATTTTCCCTAGCTCCTACTGGATATACATTGACTTCACCATCATATTGTTGTAATTTAGTATTCCCTCTTGCCTTATGAAACATTTGACGCTCTAGGTTATCACCTTGCAAATTTTTCTTTTCCTTTCTGACTTTTTTCTTCTGAATCCCTTGCAAATACTCCTTGAGAAGTTGTTCTACCTCACCGTTCATTCTTAGAGATGGGTTCGGAGCCGATCCTCGGCTCCAAGTCAGCCTACTACAAAGCTTGAGGTCTTCAAATAGCTTGAGGCCAAGTCCCTATCCCATGATGCACCTAGAGTTACCTCTGATCTAGTTTGCCACTGCAACAGATCGGAGGTTCTTGCTAGCTCGGGCCAGTAAAACCCTTACTAGTCTATATTTTTCAATATTATTGACATTTTCTTCGTAAAAAGTAGTCTGTAGTTACTTAGTTAAGCTCTTACAGCTTTCTGTGTAGTTTCCCTTCCCTTGGTGTGCCTCTTGGATAAATCAATATTTGGCCTCATTTTTTCTTAGGCCTAGTTAATTTCCAGTGTTTAAATACTGTTTAAGCATTGACCTTCTGTCACTGTTTCTTAGAACTAGTTATATTTAGAGTGTGTGCTTAGATAGTGACCTTTTGTCACAGATTTAAAATTATTAGTGTTTACAGTAGTATATAGTTTTGCTGTTTGCATTTAGATAGTGACGGTCACAACTTAATATATTTTCTGCTTAAACAGGGTTTGTATGTGACCTTTTAGCCATAGTTTAAAGGGCTTGTGTCACTGATATTTAGCAAGGCTTATTGTAGTTTAATTGTTGTTGGACGTGTCTAATTTTTTGTCAGCACCCTCATTACATTGTGCTTGTTACAAATGGCTGATAAAGATAAACACCCTAAGTAAGGGTTTAAAAAATTCCCTAAATGTGGGCAGAAAATGTCACTGACATTCATGTCAACTGTGTTTATTGTTTAGGAGCATTACATTTGCAAGAAACCTGCTCCATATGCCATCCCTTTTCTTTTAGAGTTCTCCAGGAGAGAGAGAGGAAACTTACTGACCAAGTGTTTACTGAAACCTTCTTTCCAGGAGGCTTTGAGTGACCCAGGATGTATCCAATAAGTCCTCAAAGTCTTCCAAAACTTCCACTGAATCCAAAAATCAAAAAAGTCTTCGACATTGGCTCCACAGGTCTCAGAGCAGATTATCTTATCTTTTCGGAGCCAGTCCGTGGTTTTGGAACCGGTATCCGAAATACCAAAATCTCCATTGTTACAGTTGGCACCACCTTTGATCTCTTCATCTCAGTCTTCCATTAGCCTTTCCGATTTGGATGTGGATCATGTAGTGCAGAAGCTTTTACAGGCACCAGCCTTTGCTAAATTTTTATCGGCTCCGACCCAAGCGGCTTTGTAGCCAAAGACCTTTTGCCAGATACTACTCTTCCTTGTCAGAGCCATACTGGTCCTTTGGAGTCAGACTTGTTGATCATGGAGCCTTTGGAGCCAATGCCTGCGCCAGTGACTTTGGCGACTCTTTGGTCGGGTCTGGGGAGGATAGTCGGACCGACTGGTCAGTTCCCACACTGCCTCTTGGGGCTTCGGCTCGGATGAGCTCAGCTCCTACCTCTGGCCCGAAGTCGTGGGTATCAACTGTTTCCTCAGATCTGTCGGTCCTTTTGCATTGGAGCAGAGGGGACTTTGAAGCCATGAGGAGAGTTATGCCTCCCAAGACATCTGCAACCTCTGGTCTGGCTTCTTCCTCCCCTAAAGCACCTGTGTCTGCTTCACAGATCCTTGCCAAGCATACAGACCCAGAGCCTCAGGAAGCCCTATTAGGTGGCTCATGCTCTTCCGAGACCTCACCAGAAGCTCCCACTGATGAGGTTCCCAGGAAGAGAGTTTGTAAGAGGAAACATCTAGACATCCCACAGGAGTCCCTGACATCGGATACCGACTTGAATGAATCAGAAGGGTTCCCATGGTCCCCCAGTGAGGATATCTCATTTGCTGAGATACTAGAAATCCTTAGTCAGAGGGGTGACCGGCAGTCCACTAA
Organism: Protopterus annectens; assembly: GCF_019279795.1. Taxonomy (NCBI): domain Eukaryota; kingdom Metazoa; phylum Chordata; order Ceratodontiformes; family Protopteridae; genus Protopterus; species Protopterus annectens. The sequence goes on from NC_056731.1 coordinate 492,844,681, forward strand.
CCCTACTGAAGAAGAGTTGGTTCTCCTGAAGGCTTGGGGTTTCAGCCCTCCACCTCTTGGGTGTCTCCGCCCTTCGATAAGCTTATGCAGCTGGTCTCACAAAGGCCATGGGAGTCTCCGGACACCATGGAGCCTGTCCCTAGGAGGCCTAATAAATTTATCTCTGCACCCAAAGACAAAATCCTTTCTGACCAAGGGTGTGCCGGCTGATGCCATGGTGGTGGTGGCAGCAGCCACCAAAAAGGAAATTTCAGAAACTTCCTCTGTTATCCATCCTCCTAACAGAGATTCCAGGATCATGGATAGATATGGGAAGCACACTTACAGTTCAGTGACTTTTGCACTGTGTTTGCTCAACTATTTAACCCATTTTACGGGACTGCAAAGATATCTCCTTAAAGAGCTGGGAGATGCTCTTCAGGGTACAGTAGCTGCAGGAGCTTCAGATAAAGTTGCCTCCTGGCTTACTACCCTCAACTCCATAGTCAATTCATCCATGCGCCTCATTTCGTATGCAGCAGATGGAATGAGCAGGACAGCAGGTACAGGAATTGCTCTTAGGAGACACTCCTGGATGCACTTATGTTCCTTCACAGAGCCCTTAAGTCATTCTTTGTGAATACCCCTTTTGATGGGTCCTCCCTTTTTGGGCTCAAAGTTAAGGAAACTGGCCAGGCGTGAGCAAGAAGGAAAAGACTCTGTCTGCCGGAGTCCATTTTTCCACCCCGACCAGACCCTACCCCAAGAGTCAAAGGGGAGGAATGATGTGGTTCCGAAAAGCCCATGGAGCCTTTCAGACACAGTTGGTGAACCCCCCCATCCAGGGGCAGAGGAGGGGGCAATAATGGAAGACTCCATCCTCATGGCAGAGGGGATCTGCAAAACCAGGAGACAGAGATCACTTCTTTGGGAAGCCCTACCAACGCTCCTGAAAGGAGGCTCGACTGTCCTACTCTGGAGGCAGTTGAGGGGGGTCTCTTATCTTTGTATCCAGATGCCTGGCTCAAAATAACAAATTATCTGGGTACAAAGTATAATTTCCAGAGGATACTTCATTCCTTTCAGCACACCCCCTCCACCAACAAGAAAAATCCCAGACGTTCCACCCAGTTACAGGGAACAAGCAACAGTAGAGGTCCAAACGTTGCTAAGAAAAAGACTTTTCCAACCAGTCCCAGCAGACCAGACAGGATCCAGAACTTAAAGATTCTTTTTAGTTCCAAAAAAGATAGGGGACTGGAGACCTATATTAGACCTCAGTAGGCTAAACAAATCTGTCAAGAAAGAGAAGTTTCAGATGGTCACACTTCAGTCGATACTTCCATTTTTAGGGAAAGACAATTGGATGTGCTCGATAGATCTCCAGGATGCATACTACCACATAAAAATGGCCAGACCATCCAGAGATTATCTGCACTTCTGGCTGGGAGCCAATGATTACCATTTTCGAGCCTTGCACTTTGGTGTCACTACAGCCCCCCAGAGTGTTCACCAAATGCATGGCAGTAGTCACAGCTCACCTGAGACATTTAGGATTCCAGGTGTTGCCATACCTAGATGATTGGCTCCTCACTGCCACCACCAGGCATCAACTCATTCAAGCCAGGGACACCACTCTGTCACTCTGCAGCCAGCTGGGCATTAGAATAAATTCAGAAAAATCTGCCTCGTCACCATTGCAACATACCATTTTTATCGGAGCAGAATTGGACACCACCACCACCACTCAGACTTCCAATAGAAAGACAGTCCTACTACTCAGTCAGCAGGTCTGCAATCTGCTATCCAAAAACAAGGGTCCAGCATCAGAAGTTCTAAAACCATTAGGCATGATGACAGCTGCAGTTCTAGCCATACTGCTGGGTTGCATGCATATGAGGATTCTGCAATGGCTGTTGTTCACTCAATGGTTTTACCAAGAGCTTCCCATGTCTCACCTTATAATGATCACAAACTCTTGCAAAAAGGATCTTCAGTGGTGGTTGACCTCTCTCCAGGTCATGATAGGTCATCCCTTTGTTCTACCCCCACCAGCGGCCACAGTGACTACGGACGCTTCCCTGATAGGGTGGGGGGGGCATGTTCTTCCCTGAAAATGCCCCCCCACCCTAAGACACATGGATCAATCAAGAGATATCTGCATATCAATGTTGGGTGGGTGGCCTAATGGTTAAGGTGTTTGCCTTACAAACACAAGGTGCAGAGTTTGAGTCTCACAAGGGATAATTGGTGAGGCTTAAAATGGTTTGCAAGGGCAGTTAGCTTAGTACTAACCTATGAGAGTGGTACTTCTAACATTGCAGTACTTCCAGGACTCTCTTCCTCTGGGTACAATTGTGATTCAGACAGACATGTCAGTGGTCTGGTACTTGAACAAACAAGGAGAAACCAGGTTGTATCCCCTTTGTCGCAAGGCCCTAAGAGTATGGCAGTGGGCTATATCCAACCAGTGCTATTAGCAACGCACATCCCGGGGAAATCCAATGTGATAGCAGACAAGCTGAGCAGAGCAATTTTGTTGCCTCACAAGTGGTCCCTCAAGAAAGAAATAGCGGACAGGATTTTCTGCAGGTGGGGCCAGCCTTGGTGCGACCTTTTTGCCAGCCACATGAACACGAAATGCAGAAGCTACTTTGCCCCGATTCCCCCTCTGGGAGAAAGCCCAAGGGACGCACTCATTCACAATTCCCTGGTCTCCTCTATGCATTCCCACCAATCCCACGGATACCCAAAGTACTTCACAAAGCAATAGCCCTGGGAAGGACCATCATTCTAATAGCCCCTCATTGGCCTCATCAGATTTGGTTCCCCTTCCTTTGACTTCATCTTTTGGAGGACCCTTGGATTCTGGACCCAGTTCCGGATCTTCTGACGCACTCGTTGGGGGGAACTTCATCCTCCTCTGCAGTCCCTAAAGCAGACAGCTTGGCTGCTCCAATTCCCATCTCAACCAGGTTCTATAACCTAATGAGATGAAGCAAATTATCTTATCCTCTCATAAATCCTCTATAGAGGAAACTATACCTTAGCAAATGGAAAAAAATGTCTATATGGGCCTCTCAAAACAATACTGATCCCTATCAAGCCCATATGGCCTCCATTTTAGAGTTCTTGACTATGATTTTCAACAAAGGAGCTGCAGCAGCAGTTCGTGTCCAACTTGCTGCCATTTCTAATTTTCATCTTGGATTTGAAGGATTGAACATTATGTCACACAAATTATCCAAAGCCTTTCTCAAAGGGACTTTTCATCTCAGACCACCTGTGCAATCTCCCTATTCCCCATGGAATTTAAATGTTATGCTTTCCCACATTATTCTTCCTCCATTTGAACCAGCTTCCTCACGTGACCTCAAAATTTTGTCATGGAAGGCTTTTTTAGTAGCTATCACTTCTGCCCGCAGTGTGTCAGAGCTTCAAGCCTTGACAATTAAGCCTCCTTATTTGATTTTCCATGCTGACACAGTCTTACTTCAAATAAATCCCTCCTTTTTTCCTAAAATTTGTACTAAAACTAATCTTAATCAGATTGATTTGCCAGTTTTCTTCCCCAATCACTCCAACAATTTAGAATACATGCTGCACAAACTTGGTGTTCAGACAGCTCAGATTTTACTTGGATAGAACAAAAGATTTTAGGAAATCTGAACAGCTTTTTGTTTCCTTTTCAGACTCCAGGAAAGGTATGCCAGTGGCTAAAACAACTCTAAGTGGTTATCTGATTGTATCACATTTAATTATTCAGCTGCCAATATGTCCTTACAACATAAAATTAAGGCTCACTCAACCAGAGCAGTTTCTACATCCTCTGCCTTTTCTGCTAGACTTACTATTGATAACATTTGTGCAGCAGCCACATGGTCAAGACCTCATACCTTTATCACTCATTACAAAGTTGACAAGGCCTCTAGAGAAGGGCCTCTTTTGGGTCTACTGTCCTGAAAAAACATACTCCCGTGAGCCACACAAGATAGATGGTGCTTGGGACACTACCCATCTGTAAGCATGAATGGCGAGATAGAACAACTTCACATAAAGAAGTTATGTACTTACCATAATGTTCCATGCGAGTTGTTCATCTCGCCTTCATTCTTACTTCCCTCCCTCCTAACCCCTCCTGGGTTTTTAGAAGACCGAGATGCTGGATTCTTCCTGGTTTCTCAACCTTTTAATAGTTTCTCTTATGGAGTGATAGAATGATATATGGTATTATACGCAGCAAACAAGATCTGAGGTAACTCTAGGTGCATCATGGGATAGGGACTTGGCCTAGAGCTATTTGAAGACCTCGAGCTTTACAGCAGGCCAACTCAAAGCTGAGGATTGGCTCCTAACCCATCTGTAAGAATGAAGGCGAGATGAACAACTCACATGGAACGTTTTGGTAAGTACACAACTTCTTTTTCCTCTGTCTGCCTATTTTTCCATTTTCTGTAGTATACACTGTCCTGCTTTGATACATCCCATTTTTTAATAGAAAAATCATGCAATTTGTCTATCATCAGGGGTTCCCTGAGCCAGAGGGGCTGATGCCACTCTCACTACATTCCTGTTCTCATCCCCTTGCCTTTTTGCACCTACCATTTTAAATCCATCTTTATCAGTGCCAAGAGAAAAAATGTTATGCTTAAACACATCTCCCCTGTCATTTATTACTCTCCCGCTCATTAGCTTATGAACATATTGCTTTAATGGGTCAGCAGTTTTCTCAACAGTACACTCAATGTCACTTGGTACTCCTTTTACTTGTTTCAAAAATGCATGTTTTAGCCTCTTGCATTTCTGGGTAATTCATTTCCCTGTCATCTAGTCTGTAAACAATCTGAAAAGCCAATTTAAAATGCTTTGCCTGTTCTAGCATCCTGTCAAACTGTAATATTAAAATATTCCAACAACTTCATAGTCAAAGTTTGAGCCTGTAGAATCAAGCCTGTATTCATTAGAAACAATGAAAAAATACCAAAAAACATCATTGCACTGAATCATTTCATGCATTGCCAGCTGTATATGAAAGCCAATTTTTAAATGTCAACATATTGTAAAAAATACCTTTGTCATTCCAATGAGGAATGGTTTCTAACAAACAGGACTGTTGGTAGAGATCAGCTGGAGAACCTGTCACTACCTGCACATTTGGAGCGTTAATGTTATCTGAACCAACATGTTCTGACATGGGTCTCTGTAAATCTGCACTTGCACCTGTATATTTCTGTAGTTTTCCTATCTTAATGTGTAATTCTGCTTCCTTTGCCATGGCATTCGTGCATCTTGCAACTCATGTTTAAGAGCTTCTGTGTCTGTGTCTACGTGCATATTATCCTGTGAATCCATAACAGTATATATAGCAACATCAGCCCTAAGCAAAATGTCTAAACATTTTGTATATACTTTTTAACCTTTAAGCATATCCCACTGTGAGCAGTAGGTCTGAAACATTTCAGCTGTCTCTACAACCTAAGTTTTTAGCGCAATTTAAAAATGACTGGAATTTTTTTTTTATACAGGTAGAAACTGGCTTTATAAAATGACTTTTGACTTGTCCTATATAGTTTCTACTGAATTTCTGTAACAGTTTTATGACATGTTAAAACAAGGATATCTAACACAGCAGTTAAGACATTCAACTTGACTTTTGTACATACGGATTAAAACAATGAATCCATTTACACAGAAACTTCCTCACTTGTACTTATACCAAACAATGCTTTATGACATTTAACATCACTACTGGCTGGTTAATACCACTGACATAATAATGTATAAACTTTATCAGGAGTAAGTCTATGGCCACAGAATGTGTGCATCTAGCACTTATGTCCTTTATGGTATATATGTTATTTAAGAAAGAGACTTATTTTTAGAAATGGCTAACAGGTGATTAGTCTGCAGACCAAAACTACAAACTGGAAACTCCCTCTCTGTTGAAAATGCTGGTGAACATCTCAGAGCAGATGCAAAGACAAAACTTCAGTTTTACCCACTTGGGAGCACTGGATACTGCTGAGCTGTTGAATACAGACCGTATGGAGGTTGGCACAAACAAATTAACTAGTGCTTGTTGTAGTGCTTTTACGAATATTTAAAATGGTTTGAATTAAGTCTGGTGCACCACTGTTAAACTAAATTAACAGGTTACAAAGACCAATATACTGTACAACTGTATATTAGTATTTACTGTAGGTTTATTTAACAAGCTGACCAAGCACTACTGTCAAGATTTTTTTTACATTTTTTTTTATGGCACATTACTGTCAGTTACACTGCACTTTCTCAGATGAATCAAATTACAAAAATGTTGACCAGATTGTTGTCATTTTTATCTAGTTTTAAACCTGATGAAACATTCTTTTTCTGTATTGAAGCATTTTTGTTTGCATCCTTATCTCATCGAAAAAAAAAAAGGTTCATCAGCAGACCAAAACTGTTCTTTTATTGATAGGGCAGTCTTTACTTTTTCTGCTGTGTTAGCCATTTCACTTGAATATCTGTATACACTCAATTGTTTATGATATTTCAACAAGTCTCCATTATCAATATCATTTGTTATAAAAGCATTCAGAAGTATAATACTTTGTTCCACACAAGCACATTTTGTTAAGCTAATCATACTTGTTTACTGCATATTTTTTCTCTGCTTGCAGATGCTGTGTTACATGCCATTTTTAAAAGTATCCACACTGTTACTATGATAGAAAGCAGCATTACCAAACCCGTTAAAGAAAAACAGTTCTACCAAATTATATATATATATTTTGGTAACAAATGCATATTACTACTATGAGGAAACCCAGTTTTACTTTATATAATTTTATCAAGTGGGGTGTGCCATGGAACCCTTTGCCTAGGGTGCCAGTTCTCAGTGAAACAGTGTCCTTAGGTTTTCTCCAATGTAGTCAAAGCGTTTAGTACTGATCAGTGCATTAACTCTGTAAACAAAAATAAAAACAAATAGGAGTTCATGCTGTTTACATCATTTGACTGGTCAGCACACTGCAATGGAGTCAAAGCACACACACAAGGATAAAGATAAAATAAGCTGAACACAATAATTCATAGGCACAGTAACAAGACCTTAATAAGATAATGTTACAGCTAACTGTTACACATTTGCCAAGCTTTGCAGTAAATATATTACATTTTCATAGTAAAACCAGCTCTTACAATGTATGCTTTGTTATAAGGTTTACATGCTTTGGAAGTTTGGTTTAATTTGCCAAACTAAGTTATACAAATGTTATAAAGGGATACAATTTACAAACAGATATTCAGTATCACTCGCTGTCTAACCATTGTTAAAACAAGTACACTGAAATGCTGAAATAATGTGAACAGTCTGAAAAACTACTGGAAAAAAGCTGCCATTCCTGTCAGATAGTACTTTAAGCACTTTCCTCCTTTAATTAAAAAAAGAAATTCATCAGCACAACATTCAAAAGTCATACTAATTTAATTTTTAAAAGTACAAAATGTCATATGGCAAAAATCAGTTGACAATCTTCAAATAACCAATCACTGTAAAATACTGCATTCAATAATCAAAGGATTAAAAAATAGTAAAAATAGAATGATAAATATACATATATAAATAAATAATGCAAATAAACCAATTAAGGAAACACTGTTTAATTAAAAGGACAATTTTAAAATACATTTAATATTAATCATCTCATACAGACCATGAATTTGACCAACTGCCAACAAAAACTGACATTTAACCCATTTTTTGTAATGAATTATTAAAATCATACTTTTACATTTTGTTCAAAGTAGTCAACAACAAACAAATCATCATCTACTGGATAGTTTTTCCAAAGTAATACTGTGTATGACCTCCGTTTATGGGACAAAAAAAAACAACTTCCTAAATTCCTGTGCAAGTGCACTAGGAAAATCCTTATTCTTTTTTGCTAGTCTGTACTCATTTATTCAGTGCAGGAGCTTCCTTGTGGCTCATCATGTACATGCCAACTCCAAACAGATGCCCAAGCCACTATTCAAACTTGGAATGCATGCATAGTGTCAGGGATGTATCCCTCTACTCCACAGCAGCTAGCTAAAAGGAGTGAAGTTTATAAAGTGCATCCATCTGAGCAAACATTTGAGTAAGAGTCTATATCACAAGTGTGCAAATGTTCTGTATTATGATGAAATTGTTAAGGAACATATAGTGAACAATGGCATAATCCTGTAGTGTTTATGGAAATCGTAACTAAATGGGAGACAGATGTTTCAAGTCATGTTAAGCAATAAAAGTCACCATATTACATGTGTTGGGTAGGTTCCCCCCAATTAATAATATTACGTATGATTTGTTCATGGGACTGAAATTGGCCAATTATAACAAGGCAGCAGTTTGTGTGTGCACTTTTCCCATTATGCTTGTGATAAAGGCACTGGTGGCAACAAGGTAAGCTTCTCTGTCAAACTTTTAGAGCTACTACAGTCTTCAAATATTCTTTAGAATCCCTATTGCCTGTCAGGACAAGTGAGGGGAGATACAATACCAATGACAAGTCCATTCTGTTTGGTTATCATGCCTGCTATATCTCACACTAGTAGCATTTAGGATGCTTTGTCACAAGTTGCTACCAAAACAATAAAAGTATCACATTGTATTCTTTCCGGACATAAAATGCCATTTGATGAATTACATAACAGTCAGGACCTTAAGCAACCAACATTTTGCATAGTCATGCTCAAATGTTCTTAAATAGCTGGGTACATAATTAATCTTCTCAAATACCGTCAATGTGCAATGCCAAATTTTCCTGTTGTAAGAAAGATCAATGCTAAATACTTTATGGGTATTATAAGTCGACTTTGAATCAAAATGAATAAATGAATACCGTGAGACATATCCTATATCTTAAGTGGAAGAGATAATGGCCAAGATAAATGATAGAAAAAATATGCATTATTTTTTTTCCATCCTGCTGCTTGCAGTACTACAGTATCTGTGGCTTTTTTGATTTGTCCCCTCCAATCTGTTTACTAATGTAGTCCATCACCAGTGTGAATAGCAATGGACTCAGAATTGAACCCTGATGTACTCCCACTGTGAAACTCAGAGTCTGAGCAATGTTTCTATTTGTGTCATTGGATCCTTGTATATATATATTGTGTGGTTGGCAGAATGATTAAGGTCTTTGCCTACCAAACACAAAGTGCAGGGTATGATCCTCACTTCCAACTAATTCCTGTCTGGAGTTTTCATGTTCTTCTCATGTCTCTGTGGTGTTCCTTCTATCTCCCAAATCAATGCTGGATGTTTCCACCCCAAACATAAGAAGTAGGCCAAAAAAAAGCAGCTAAAACTGACTGCAGTCACGGGCTACAACACAGACTGTAGGTGCTGCCTACTAGGAGAAGTGTTGTGCATATCAACCACTTTAGGCATCAATTCTGGTGGACAGTATCCCTTAGACAGGAGAACATGGATCATAGACTACATGTTGCATCAGGGCTAAACATGTAATAGTGACTGACTAATCATCATAAATTCTGCCTAAAGAGGAATAACTTATTCTGACCTGGACGATATGCCTTTAGATATTAAATTGTACTAAGTAGTGAATACTTAGTTACTTCGGTACAAGATGCATTCAAGAATACCAGTCTAGGCCTCCCAAAAGATTTCACTGCATCTAACTCCAGAGTAAAACAGCAGCTTCTTGCTTCCCCTGTACAGGCAGTAGCATAAATGTTGTCATGCATGGTGAAACATTTTGTGTGTAAATGACAACTTATTCTGTTTAGACCGACCTCCCAAAGACAAGGTGATACAAATACCATCAAACAGGTCCCCATTGAGAAATGGGTAGAATACCAGGCAATGACATAATCTGCCCTGAGCACAATATCTGTTAACCATGTAAGAGATCATATGTCAGTTCCCTTGAGAGTGTTAAAGAATAATTATAATAAAATTTCTGGCAATTATAATAAGGTTCTTGGGTACAGAACACACTCGAGAACGTCTTCTTACATGGAAAGAATTTCACTGCTTTGTAGTTTTGATTTACCCAATTAGCAAAATTTGCCATGCTCTGCGTGGTAACGGCTATGTTGTCTTATCTGGTAGAACCTTGATGAACTTTTGCACACAGCATAATGATGCATATTGTGAACAGAGTAGCCTCCGTAAAAAGTCTTCATTACATGTTTGCAGTGAATGCATGCACTACCTCCCAGCCATTTCATAGATATGACGTAAAGAACCTTGTGTTTTCTCACACAGCCGGTTTCCCTAACCCCTCCCCCCAAAAACATACAAGCCCTTTTGGATACCCCCTCTGTCAGCAATGAAACTAAACAAAAATCCACATAAATGTATATCAGCCTCATATATACACCATCTCCAGCTCTCCCAAACTTTAAGAAACATCAGCTGACTGCATTCATTGTATTCCTCAACTTGAGGCTAAAGCATACTTCTCAGCTGACCCGAATTTTGTAGAATGCCCATGATTTCATGTCAGTTTTGCAGTCACATGTAAAATTTTGTAGTAAACCAGTGAAGATTAGAGTCCATCAACAATGGCAAGCACTGGAGTTTTAACCTGCTAATACTATTCTGTCCTATTTAAAAAAATTAATAGAGCAAGAAAGGACCTTTCTCCCTCCCATTATTGTTGGCGTCAGTTTTCCAGACACGGATACAACGAGTTCCCCAAATGATAGCAAACATGTACAAAAGAGGTATTATTAAAAAGGCACATAATGTTCTATTTACTACCAGCAGAAAATTCAAAAGCAAATGCAGCTCCTGTACTGAAGTCTACAGGGTACAAAATTCAATGCAGTTGATTTTACAACAGGAATGTTCAAAGTAGGAGTCGGTACCAGGTGTTGGGATAAATGTTGACGTAAAACTGGGTGTGGATTATATAGCTGGGAGCTAATTTTGAACTGCGAGATACAGCAGGAAGGTCAAAAATCAGACAGGCCAGACCATTTTTAAAGAAATAATGACATCATCCCCAGCCCCCTACACAAGCACAGTGATCTGTGAACAACTGGGCTGTTTTTTAGACTAGGTGGGCTTCAGTGCAGAGGCAAATACTAAGCACATATCAGAATCCACTTATACAGCTTTGGTGTGTGGAGGCCAGTTAAGTAGTCCATCTTACGTCTAACAAATGCATAGTAGTCCATATGGCGAGTGTAAACTGAGCAAGTAACAAAAAAAGTGTCCATTACTTTTATCCAGCCAGCTCTAACCCCACCCAAACATTAATGCATAATGATCGATGGTTATGCATCATTTCACTTTCACAGCATACCTCTGAACCCACAGGCATAAAAAATAGGAACAAAGGCCCTTAAAACAGATACATCTAGCTAAAAACCTGCTATCAAAACAGCACATAACCGTTTCCATTTCCAGCAGAAATGTGAGATACCTCTCATAAACTATGTTCAAAAAAATAGTGACACAAAATAATGGAAAATACACAAGATCATGGTCAAGGAGACCGTGTAAAAATATGTAGATCTTGATGAAATGTATTGCAAAATTCTACCACACGCAATCATTTATTTTTGCTTCATAAAAAGGATACAAAAGTTGTGTGCCCTCTTTCTTTTAAATTATTTTTTTCCACTAGTAAATTGGTCATGTACTCTTTGTGTACTAGACATCTTCTAAAATCTCATGTGACTAAACCGCCCTGGGACGAGGGGATTCAGAAAATTGTGTTGGTTGGGGTTAAACAAAACCTAAAAATATGGACAGAACTCCAAAAAATAGGGACATCCAGTGTAGGGATAAATCACACCTGAAAGTAGAATATTCTTCCAAAACAGGGACATCTGAAAAGTATTTTTCACAGTCCACACAAACAAGTTGCTGTGGAACACTTTTTATCCTAATCAAGTTGCTCAACACAAGTCAAAAGCCAGAAAAACATTGCTAAAAATATCTCGTTGATCATTGCCAGCTTCATCAAGAAATATACTGCTCTAAAAATATAGGAAAAAAGCACCCATATAAGCACAGTGCCCTAGGTGGCTGCCTAGTTTTCCTGTGCATAACACTGGCCCTGCACTGGGACATGTATTTAGAAAGTACGGTTGTGTACACTTACCATAAATGTAGATGTTAGAGTGTATTCACTGTTGCAGTACTGTTGCAGTCAACACACTTGGGTCATCTGCCTGCAGGTAGACCACAGTCGGCCCAAATACCAGAGTCTTGGGATTTCTGCATCGGATGCGGTCGGCTCTTCCATGACGTCAGGGGTATAAAACATGCAGCCGAAGCCATTACATCAGTTTTTCTTGCCTCAAATGTCAGGAGCCCCCAAAATAGGGAGCTATTAAATGGTGTGGAGCACCTCCAGTAAAAAGTAAATATCCGTACCATAAAATATGGCCATAAAGAGGATAGGTAGAAAAGATAGAGAATGCCAGGGGGCTGGAGGGAGGGAAACCAGGAATGCAACAGTGTATACACTCGAACATCTATATTTATGGTAAGTGTACACAACTGTACTATGTTCTTCATGTTTCACTGTTGCAATCATCACACTTGGGTTGACTCCCAAAGCTGAGGAAGGGTGGAGGCAGTCAAGAAGCGTTAGGGCTGGCTAGTAGGCCTTGCAAGACTGCTGTAGCAAATCCAGCTCTGGATTTAGAAAAAATAGGTAGGGGGTAATGCTTGGTGAAGGTGTGTACAGAACTCCAGGTTGCAGCTTCCAGAATGTCCCTGGTAGGAACTCCCCTGAAAAATGCTGTAGAGGTTGGAGGTAGCCCTAGTGGAATGAGTTCTGATCCCCTGTGGGGTAGGTTTTCCATGGTGCTTGAAGCAGAAATGGATGCAGTGTGCTATCCATTTGGAAATTGTTTGCTTTGAAATGGCCTTGCCCTCTGCCCCTGTAGCAAAGCTGCTGGTCAAATTTTCTGAAAGGTTTAGTCCTGTCAAGGTAGAACCTGAGCTGTCTGTGCATGTCCAAGGAGTGCAACTTTCCCCTTCATTCTAAGGATTAGGGAAAAAGGTTGGCAAATGGATGGATTGGTTTAAAGCCACACGGGAAACCCTGTCAGCATAGGAAATAATGAAGGGTTCCATAGCCATTAGTGCCTATAAATCAGACACTCTTCTTGTTGAAGTGATGGCTAGAAGTAAGGCTGTTTTCCAAGAGAGGAATTTTAACTCTGCTGAAGCAAATGTTCAAAAGGGGGAAGTGTGAGCTTCTCCAGTACAAAGTTAAGATCCCAGGCCAAGGTGGGAGCTCTTCTAGGGGGCCTTAAATTGTTAGCTCCTCTCAGGAACTGCTTGATGAGAAGGTGAGAAGAGAGATGTGGCTCAGTATTATAATCAGCTGAGATGGCAGAGGCATGAATCTTTAATTTTTTATTTATTTGTATTTATTTTTATTTTATAATTTATACTTATTTGTTGACCAGGCTAGTCTAGCTGGATACATATCTTTTTTTCAGTAGAGGCCCGGGGAGAAAAGCTCCAAGTATGATAAGATTACTACATACAATAGTTAGACTAAAAAAACAAGCTTAAAAATACATTTTGAAGCACAAAATGATTGTAAAGAGAGTACAAGCAATTTGAGTGATCAAAGTTACAAAGTCTTGGTATAGGTTTTAAACAGCAATTAAGCCATGAGTTATAAGGTACAATCAGCACAAGTTCATACAATATTTGACAAGAAAAGCAAATTGGCAAGAAAAGCAAATTGACATTCACTTAGTCAAAGAGGGAGAAGAGAGTAGGCTGGAAGATATAAATAGAGAAGAGTTAGCTTGTAATAATTAGAACTATGGTGGGGCAGTAGCCCAGGAGGTAGGGGGAAAAGGGGCAGAGAAAGGAGAATAAGAATATTTAGTCAGGCATTGAGCAGGGACATAGCCAGTGTATTTTTAGGTGATCTTTGAGGTGTTTCTTAAAGAGCGGAGTAGATGAAAGAGAGGTTAGTGTTGTAGGAAGGTTGTTCCAGATTCTGCCCACCACATTGGTAAAGAGCGAGTCCCCAGCTTTGTTATTAGATTTAATGTTGGCAATTAGTAACTTGCTAGCTGAGTGTAGTGTTGTAAGATTTTTATATGGGGAGATCAGGTTAGAGAGGATAGGAGTATTAGTAGGGTGGTACAGAATTTTTTGTGTGATTACAAGTTGATTATATCGTAGTTGGTTTTGTAGTTCTAACCATTTGAGTTGTTTGAGGTTGAGACAGTGGTGGGTTCTATAGGGAGAGCCAGTAGCAAATCTGACTATATTATTATAGCTAGATTCAAGCTTGGTAAGATTGTGCTTAGATAGATTGGTATAAATGGCAGAAGCATAGAATAGGGTAGAAGTAAGATGAGCCTGGGCAATGGAAGTTCTAGCCAGTTGTGTAAGGAAGGGTTTGATTCTATACAAAGAGCCTAGTTTTTTATTGATAGTTTGAATAGTATTATTGATCTGGTCATCAAAGCTGAGGTTATACCCAGAAGGCGTACAGAAGGATCAGGGGAGATACAAGTTCCATTATAGGAGTTAATAGTGAAGTGGATCTGTGGCGATTGAGTGGGAGTGAAGAGTAATAGTTTGGTTTTCTTGGGGTTGAGGAGGAGACATTGATCAGTAAACCATTTTTCTACAGAGTTAAATACCATTTGAGTAAGGGTTTGGAGAGAGGATGAGGACTTGGCAGTACAGATTAGAGTAGAGTCATCAGCGTATTGTATGCAAGTGGCTTGTGGAACAATAGTGTAGATTGTTAATAAAGATAGAAAAAAGAAGAGGGCCTAGGATAGAGCCTTGAGGGACTCCAGTGTTCACAGGGAGGGGTGTGGAAAGATTGTTGTCCCAGAGTACTGCTTTATGTCTGTTATCTAGATAGGATTTAAACCAAAGAATAGCTTGTGGGTCAAGAGATTGGGCTTTTAGAGTACTGATAAGTAAGCTATGGTTGACCATATCAAAAGCTTTTGATATGTCTATAAACAGAGCAGATGAGAGAGAGTTATTGTTTTGATTTCTGTTAATACAGTCTGTAAAGCTTAGTAGGGCAGTAGTGGTGCTATGAAAGGGTCTAAAGCCATGCTGACAGTTAGCAAGTAAGTTGTTATGGAGCAGGTGTTGGAGTAGTTGATGGTGGATACATCTTTCCATTATTTTGGCTAATGGAGAGTAGAGCAATTGACGGTAGTTGGAAATGTCAGTGGATTTACCTCCTTTATGCAAAGGGATTATATGGGATACTTTCCATATGGAAGGGATGGTACCTTCTGTGATTGTTCCGTTTATAAGGATGGATATTGGATAAGCTAAGGGTTTGGCAGCTACTTGAAGGTATTCTGCTGGGAAGTTATCTGCAGAGGGAGTACAAGGTTTGAGTTTCTGAAGGAGTTTACAGATAAAGGAAGTTGTAACTGGTTGTAACTGTAAGAGGGGAATAGAACTGTTTGTATTCTGTAAAGGAGAGGGGGTAGTGGGTGTTAGTGTTTTTGTTAAAGTTTGAATAGCTTCAGTGAAGTAGTTCTTAAAGGTATTGGCTATTTGCAAAGGACTATCATGGGGAATAGAGTTTGGGGCTGGAGTTCTAGCCTGCCCTGGTTTGAGAAGTTTATTTATTTACATTTGTTGACCAGGAGTGTCTGACTGGACATAGGTCCATTTTCAGTGGAGGCCTGGGGAGAAAAGCTCCACAGTTAAAATATACAGACAGTAGTTGCATTGGATTTACATAGCAATTAACAATTTGATCAACATAGCAATTAAAAATTACATAGTTACAGAAGAACATAGTACATCAGCAGACAACTAGAATCTTTATCATCTGCAATGTACATAAGCCATTAACAATTGTTACAATAAGAAGTTCCTGCTGTACAAGTAGTTAGGCTTATGAGCATCCGAGCTTGCTATAATCAAGGTAGTTAGTGGGGTGGAAAGAAAGGTAGTGGGTGGATGGGGTGGGTGATAGAGGAAGAGTTGCAAGGGCATAGCCAGCATGTTTTTAGGTGCGCTTTTAGTAAAGTTTTGAAGTGGGTACTTGATGGTACAGAGATAATTTGGCTATGGGAATCTTAATGGATGAGAAGGATAGACTTCTGTGGAGCAGCTCTGCTAGGTAATCAAGGATTAGAGATAAGGTGGGCACAGCTGTGTCCTTTCCTTGAGACAGACTCCAAGAACAATAGATTTTCCACTTTTCAGCATAGGATTTCCTAGTGCTAGGCATTCTGGCTTCAAGGATGATGGCCAGCACCTGTTTGCTGAGAGTTGCTGGTGGTGTATTCAGGGGATAGGCCAGGCTGCAAGGTTTAGGGTTTGCAGCTGTGGATACAAAATCTGTCTCTCCTGCTGAGACAGCAGGGAAGGGGTCTGATGTAGGTGCCAGGGTGACACTGTTGTCAGACTGCGTAGGAGTGGGTACCAGTGCTGGCACAGCCAGTCTGGGGCAATAAGGATTGTCCTTGGCCTGTCCTGTTTGATCTTGAGTAGTACTTTTAAGAGGAGGGGCAGAGGAGAAAAGGCTTAAATTGAGAGGTTTTCCCATGTAAAGGATAAGACATCCACCTTCCAGGCTCTGCTGTAAGGATTCCTGGTGCAAGATTTGTTCAATTGGTGGTTTTGGGGGGAGGCAAAGAGGTCCATCTCCAGTGTCCCCCACCTCTGGATTAGAAGCCTGAAGGAGTTGGGTTCCAGTTTCCACTGGTATGGGTCCAGTAGATTTCTGCTCAAGTCGTCTGCCAGTGAATTTTGTTTGCCTGGCAGGAATTTAGCTTGCAGGTGCACTTGGTTGCTCAAGGTTGTGTTCCATAGGGCCATAGCTAACCTGCAGAGTGGGTAGGAATGAGTTCCCCCTGCTTGTTTATGTACCACATAACTGTGGTGTTGTCTGTCTTTATCAGGAGCTGTCCTGGAAGGATAAGGTATTTGAAGGCTGTCAGAGCATTCTGTACAGCTAGCATCTTTTTTTGATTGATATGCAGGGGAATTTGTCCTGAGCTCTATTTGCCTTGAATGCATTTGCCTGCCATGTGAGCCCCTCCATGCATAGTCTGAGGAGTCTGTTGTCAGGGTTTGGGCGGCAAGGGGTTGAGTGAAAGGAAGTCCCTTGTTGTGGTTGCATGCTTCTGCCCACCAACAGAACTCTGTCCTTACACAAGGTATGATAGGAATCGCTGTTTCCAGGTCCTGAGAATGTTGACACCAGAGACTTAAGTACCACTGAAGTTTCCTCATATGCAGTTTTGAATATGGAATTAGTAGAATGCATGAGGCCATGAACCCTAGGGTTTGCAGTATTTTCCTTGCAGATAGCTGGGTTTTGGTGACCAAATAGACCAGTTTTTCTGGAGTGAGGAATGCCATCTGGGAAGTTGTGTTCAAGCTTGCTCCCAGGAATACAATTTTTTGACTGGGCACCAGTTGTGATTTCTTTTCATTGATTGTGTACTCCAGTGAAGTTAGGAGTCTTTTTACAAATGCCAGGTGCTGAAGTAGCAATTCCTGACTGTCCACCTGAATCAGGCAATCGTCCAAATTTGGGTAAATTTGAATATTTCTCTGCCTGCAGTATGCAATGGCTGGAGCCAGGCACTTTGTGAATACTTTGGGTGCAGTAGATAAGCCAAAGGGAAGTGCAGAGAACTGATAAGTGCATAGAGCCTGCCCAGAAACATAGATATTTCCTGCAGGACTCCCTTGTGGGGATGTGCAGATAAGCTCCTCTTAAGTCTAGGGTGACTGCAACAGCTTCTTCCTATGCTAGCCAAGGATGCCTGGTTAGTGTAAGCATTTTGAATTTTGGGACCACCAGAAAGGTGTTGAGAATTGACAGATCCAGGATAGGGCACCAAGAGCTCTCTTTTCTGGGCACCAGGAACAACCTGGAGTAGAAACCCTGTTCTCTTAGTTCTACTGGAACAGGTTGAATAGCCCCGATATTGAGAAGGGAAAGCACTTTTTTTGAGCCTCTGCCCACTGGTTTGGATGAAGGTCTGGCAACCTGCTTGGGGTTGGCAGTGAGTGGAAGTAGAATCTGTATCCCTGGGATACAATGTTTAGAACCCATTGGTCCTGAGTAATGGACATCCATTTTTTTGCATGAAGGGCGAGTTGTCCCCCTAAGTGTGCAATTACTTGAGCATGGCGGAGTAGGAGGATTATAAGGGGGTGGCTTACCGCTCCCCGATTTATAGGTGGTAGCACTCCATTGTTTAGATCTCTGCATACCCTGAGACTGTAGTCTTGGTAGTCTGTTTCCCCTGGGTTTGGGCTGAGAAGGCCTGGGAGGGACTGAAAAGGACCAGTTTTTAGAAGGCCAGCGCCTACTGAATCTAGGTGACTGCACCTATAAGAAATCTTTGACAATTTGCATAGATTTAACTTTTCTCTACATCTTTTTAAGAACGTCTGCTTTTGTGCCAAACAATCCTAATGTAATGGAGCATCTAGTAATTTTGCTTTGACATGGTCTAGCAAGATTTGTTCCTTCAGCCAAGCATGCCTTCTCAGTACAGACCTAGTGACAGTAGCCTTGCAAGATGCTTCTAAGGCATCAAACCCACACTGCAAAGTATGTTTACTAACTTGGTTTGCAGAATACATTAACTTTTGTAAATCTTTATTTTCTGCACAATCTGGAAGTAACGCAATTTTTTGTTTAATTAGCTCCATAATATGTTGCTGGTACTTAAACGTGTGAAACTGGCAATTCAAAGCCCTGATGGCAAGAGTTGCAGAGATGTATACCTCCTTACCCTGTCTAAAGCTCTGGAATCCCTGTCTGAATGGGTAGGGTTTTTGGCTGTAGTAGCCTTAATGCCTTTAGATCCCTGGGAAGTAGTCTCTGGATCCGCAATAGGATTCTTAAGAGAAATTTGTTGGAGTCAGGTACTCTGCAGTACCAGTCAGGTTTCCTAGGGCCTGGTGGTAAAGTGTTGGGAGTAAGACTGGATTCCATGAAGACATCATCTACAATATCCAGGAGAGGGAGTATAGCTAGAGGCCTGTGTTGAGGCAAATCTAAAAATTCTCAGAGTCTCTTTTTGGACTGAGGATAGTCCTGGCACTCCCAGTGAACATGCTCTCTTAAGGTATGCAAGGTTTCACCAAAAGAAAAATCCTCTGGAAGGGAGGCAGAAAGAATGGAATCCTCTGCATTTGAAACCTCATAGTAGATAAGGGTATGTCCTGGTAATCAGAAGGGTCAATGTCATTGGATTCTTGGTCTGTAGAATTAGAAGGAAATTCAATTCTGTCCTTTAGCAGGGGAAGGCTGGCTTCCCCTAGAATAATAATGTCTTCAGCCATTCTAAGCATTTGTTTTTGTGGCATGTGAGCTAGAGCATGCTCTTTGGTCGTCAGTTTTCTAGACGTAGTGTGAAGTCTAGGCCTGAGAAACTCGGTAGTTTTAGCCAAAAACAAAAGTTGTCGGTTTAATACGAACATCGGTAGGTCGGAATACACCCTCAGAAGCCGGTTCCTGCACAGCGGCTCCAGACCCATCCAAGGTGGAGACATCCACAGATTTCATAGTCAAAGAAGC